>NW_026000021.1:6716429-6782736 GCF_001458135.2 Marmota marmota marmota
TTTTTTTTTTTTTTTTTTAAAAAACTACTAATGAACACAAAACATGCATGAATCTCAATAACATTATATTGAAATACAGCATGCAGACATGAAAGAAAATTGTACAGTACCAGTTACATAGAATTCAAGAGAAGGCAGAATGAATACAGTATATCAATAATTAATTATGCAGAGGTGGAGGTAGGATTGACAAGAGTGAAAAGGCAACTTTGGTGATGAAAATATTCTACACCTCAATCAGCTGCGGGTGTCATAGTGAATCTAAACTAACCAAATTACATAGTTAAGACACTTGCATCTGACTTTGAAATTTTACTTCAGATTTTTAAAGAATAACAAAAGGAGAGTGTCATGCTTCATGGTGTCCTTTCTCACCTTCACCCTACTTCAAACACAAAACAAAGCCATTCTAGCCACCAGAACTATGAGACTTATTGCTGAAATAAATTGTCTTCTGAAACTTCTGTCCTGTTGGAAAATGAATGGAACATTCAATTAAAATTCAAATATTTTAATCTCCTCCTTGATGTCTTTTGCAACCCATTGTTCATTCAATAGCATATTATATAGTCTCCAGGTGTTGAAATATCTTTTATTTTTTATTTTATCATTGATTTCTAATTTCATTCCATTGTGATCTGATAGAATGCAGGATAGTATCTCTACCTTTTTTGTATTTACTAAGAGTTGCTTTGTGGCATAATACATGGCATATTTTGGAGAATGATCCATGTGCTGCTGAGAAGAAAGTGTATTCACTCATTGATGGATAATATACTTTATATATATATATATAATCATTTAGGTCTAAGTTATTGATTGTATTATTGAATTTTGTAGTTTCTTTGTTTAGCTTTTGTTTGGAAGATCTATGCAGTGGTGAAAGAGGTGTGTTAAAGTCACCCAGAATTACTGTGTTGTGGTCTATTTGACTCTTGAACTTCAGAAGAGTTTGATTGATGAACATAGATGCTCCATTGTTTGGGGCATATATATTTATAACTGTTGCTTCCATATTTCTGGTAGAATCTAAAAGCTGAATTGGAAAAAAGGTAGAAATTTCCCTAAATATGATGGTGGACCTGGGATATTCCAGGTGTTACTTGACCTGGACAGGGGAGTGCTACATAGTAATGTTATCTTTGACAACTAATTATATCCTTGAAAGAATCCTGGGGCAATCTGAAGTTTCCAAGGCCATCCACCTTTTCAAGCACAGTTCAATATTGCACTAATTCAGCTACATAATCCACAGCATTATTCTGTGGATTTCTCTACAAATTACTAGTATTTTATCTCCTTTTGTTGATTTTATATGTTGCAATAAAAATGGCATTTAATTTCATGTTATTTAACCTTTTGTATGATAGAAGTTATCACCTTCTCTGTCTGATCTCCATCTTTTACCTTCAGTTTATGACACCGCAGTTATGCTCAGACATGTATTTGCCATGTCCAGGTCATAGAAATAACACATCTTCTAATATCTTCTTCTTATTATTCCCATCATTCTGTTGATGGTACTATTTTTAACTTCAATATTTTAGTCTAAATTCACTTATGATCATTAGCGATAAAGTATTTTTAAAATTCAGAGAGTATTTCAGAAAATGCAATACTACATTATTCCATCCAGTGTTACCATATTTTTTTAAAATCATGTATGTACTTTATTAAAAAATTAAATAAATCGATACAACTTAAGACCTCTCCTCCCTAAGGTATTCATTATAATAAATTTGAAGTATGATATTCCCATACATCTTTTTTTTTTCTAATGTTATGCTTCCGGCATTTATCCATGTACACACATGCAAATCTAGTTCATTTTAACATCTGCATATTATTTTTCTGAATAAATCTTTTTATTGCCCTGTTCTACTAAAAGACCTTGACATTGTTTTTACTTTTTCTTATAAAATGGAGCTAACGTGTACAGTTTTCTATGAACTACTTTGTATGTATGTTAAAAAATTCTCTAGTATAGAAATATAAAATGGAATTTCCAAGTCACAAGCAATTTGGACTTCAACTTTACAAGATAATACAAAATGGATCTTCTAAATATTTAAATTAGTTACAATCCCACCAACAGTACAGAAGAATTTCAATGTCTACATATCCTTGCCTAGTGGAGTTCTCAACCTTCAAAAATCTTTCCAAATAGATAGGCAAAGGATTTTAATTTATCATCTGCATTTTTCTGAACAAGAAACTTTTCAGCATTTACTGATCATCATGCTACTCTGCTAGCTTCTATTTCAAATATCATATTTTTTCATTTTGTTAATGACATCTTTCTTAAACAAACATTTTTATTTCAAATGTATTCAGATGTATCTATCTTTTCCCATTATGGTTTATGCATTTTGTATTTAAAAAAAAATCCTTTCTTATTTATACATCTCATATTCCCCTACATTAACTCAGAAAAGTTGTATATTTTCACTTTTAATTTTCCAACTTTTGATTTTTACAAAATTCACTTTTCTCCATGGTATTTGATAGCAACTAAATTATACCATCTGCTATATAAATTGCCACAGTGGCCTTTTTAAATTGCCCATTCTCTTCTTCCTAGTTTGTAATTCTACTTCCATTATCTCCCATATACACAGGTATAATTCAAGGCTCTCCATTCTATTCTAGGGTTGATTTGAATATCTTTTCCCCAACATCACACTGTTTCAGCAATAAATCTTCATGCATGACAAAACACAATATACGCATTATTTTTCTTTAAAACCATATCATATATGGTGAAACTTTTTTTTTCATGTTAGTATCTGTATTTGCTAGATAAATTCCATGAAAACCCTGCTGGGATTCTGATTGTCATCACATTGAATGTATACATTATTCAGATTGGTATCTTCATGGTAGTGAGTCTTCCCTTTCACAAGTATGGCATAATTTTCCACTAATTTTGGTCTCCTTTTAAGCCCTTTAATGATTTTTCTCCATCAGTATCTCATAACATTTTGCCTGAGATTTATTACTACATCCCTTTTTTCCATGTTTTAAATATTTTTTTAAATATACTTTATAAGGATTGATGTAGGAGAAAGTCTATTGATTTTTTTCCATTCATTTTACATTCAACAATCTTCAAAAGCTTCTGTAAAGATTCCCTGAGATTTTTTCTGTTTACAGAGTGACTGACAGCAAATAGTACAAACTGCCCCTCAACCCTTATACCAATTATTTGTCTTGCCTTACTGTGCTAGCCAAGACAAGAACTTCAACAGAAGCAGTGACAGGAGACATCCTAGTCTGGTTATGGATTTTAAAAGGAATGTTTGAATACTTCATTATTAAGAACAATGTTGACTGAAGATTTTCACTGGGCATCCTTTTATCAACTTAAGGAAATAAAATTCCACTACTGCATTTTATTAATGTTTTTTTTTTTTCCCTGAGACTACTGGAATTGTATTTTGCCTCTTCATCTATTATTTTTGCCAATTGTGTTGATGATATTTCTGGTGTTAAGCAGACATTACAACCCTGGAATAAAAACTACCTTACATAAGCTTTATAAAATATGTGAGTTGACACTCATTATTCATGTTTTCAAATTCACTTGTCCATTAAAAGGAGCCAGATTTCCTTGGAGAAATACTGATTCTATGACAGGGGCATGAAGCATACAAAGTGAGCTTACAGAATCTTGTAATTATAGAAAGAGAGTATTAAGAAGAATTTTTTTAAAAAAAAGTAAACACAATGATGGGAATCTGTCAGAGAGACTGACTCAAGAAGCCAATAAAAATGCTCATAATAGTCAAAGTTGGAATCATTTCTGTTAAAAAATAAATAAAATGGTATTTGTTCATAACCCAAAGTATAAAACAAACATCAATGCATTCATGAATGTATAAATAAGCAAGGGAACAAATAAAGTCATGGGGAAGAAGAGAAATGTACCATGAAAGAATTCAAAAGAACTTATGTAGCTATTACCCTCGAGAAGGTAGGATCACTCTCCACTCCTATGTGTGGGCTACACATGGTGAGTTGGTTTCAAAGAGTACAAGATAGAAAACGGTGGAAAAGTAACTATATAGTAGGGAAATTCAACAAAACCTACCTCACCCACCAGACCAACATTCGTGTTAACAATGAAATGTCATGATGACAGTGTATACTCTGGATATGATGTGACTAAAAAGGGTATTTTAACATGTGAACTACTTTGCTGAAATACAAACCAAATCATGAGAAAAACATCTGATAAATGCCAGTGAGACAAATGCCAAAAACAAAACAAAAAACCCTAACCATTATTCTTAAAACTATCAAGGTCATCCAAAACAAAGAAAATCTGAGAAATTGTTGAAAACTAAAGAAGCTTAAGGAGACACAAAAATAAATGTTACATATATCATTGACTGAGACCCTGAAACAACAACAACAAAAAAAGGACATTAGAATGATGGAAATCTGGTGAAATATGTAGTTTATTAACACAACATATCACATTGGCTCATTAATCGTGACAAACGTACTAGTGTACTAATGTAAGGTCTTAATAGGGGAAACAGGATATGGGGTACATGGGAATGTTTTATACAACCTGAAATTTTTTTCTGTAATGAGTTTATTTTTAAAAAGTGAGTAGGGGATATTCTTTTATTTATTTATTTTTTGGAGACCAGTTTGTATAACAGTACTTTAAATGGAAAAATATCAGCATTCCCATTGCTGACCTCGGTTAATATTAACTTTGGGAATACTAGATAAGGTTAAAGATAGTAAAGGTTACATTGTTCAGTAATGATGCTAGAAAATTAATTATCAGTTTGGTAAAAAAAAAAAAAAAAAAATCTTTCCGATCCTTACATCATGCCAAGCATTACTACCTAGAATTTGTGAAGATTTACATAGAAAAAAACCCAAAAATTATAAACATAAAAGATATAAAAATATAATATAAAATATAAAAAATATAATATAAAAGATAGTGAGAATGAATGAATTGATACGCTTGGGGTGGTGTTTTAATCAGCTTTTTCATTGATGTGACCAAAATGTCTGTCAAGAACAAGGAGAGGAGGAAAAGTTTGTTTGGTTTACAGTTTAGAGTTCTTGATCCATAGATGGCAATTCCATTGCTCCAGCCAGGCAGAACATTATGGTGGGAGGGTGTGGTGGAGGAAATCAGCTCAAGATTTGGCATCAGGAAGACAAGGGAAAACTTGCTCACCAGGGACAAAAAGTAAACCCCAAAGGTATACCCTCAGGAACCCACTTCTTCCAGCCACACCCTACATGCCTACACCCAGTTAATCTCTATCAGGGGATTAATGCACTGATTAGTGCATTTTTCCTCTACACTTTCTTGAATTGCACACACACACATGAGTTTGGGGGGGACAACTCATATCCAAACATAACAGGTGAAATGAATATTTTTTTATCCATAAAAAAGTTAAGATGACATGGAAGTTTAAAGACAGAACAGAACTTGTAGTACACTGAGCCCGTGGAATGGACTACAAAATGGAATAATCTCACAGAAGGAAGATGAAGGATCTTAGAGAGTTAATGCAAAATAACCAAAGTATGAAAAATACTGGTGAGAGTTATTTCTTTAAAGTGAGAATGAAGGAAAAAAAATAAATAAAGCATTCAATATGCTGAAAGTATCCTAAAATTAATATCTGAGATAGTCGAACAGAATCACAAACAGAACTGATAAAAAGTAGCAATGTATCCAAGGTAATATCATTAACCACCAGTGGAGATATACACTGAATCCAGACCTGCCTCACCCCAAGCTCTGGTTTTAATTCCACATATGTGTTCAGCTAGCCACTAAAAACAATCCTTTCTACATGCAATGTGTAATCCAGGGTGGTATCCCAGATCAGAAAAGGGGACATAGGTGGTGTAGGGCATGATGTAAAGTGGGGCATGTTGCATCAGAAAAGAGGAAACTTAACTTGCTGGCTGCTACCCGCTTCCCAGTCCTGGGGCCACGTGTGGCTAAGAGAGCACCTAGTGATTAGCCAGAAGGCATTGCCATGGGTTGTGATGAAGAATCGGCCCACCTCTAGGATAGGCTCAGAACCCTTCTGCCCCCACAGACATTACTGCCTGTAGGATGGGTGTAGATGTAAATTCTCTGCACCCTGCTGACCTTTATCCTGATTGGCTCCTGTACATTATATTAGCTGTGTATGTTTTCTCATTAAACGAGATCCTGCTTTGACAGTTCTCCCTGGCGCTTCTGCTTGTCCTCCGGGGGGGCTGAGTGCAGGCAGCCAGTCGACCTTTACCTTTCATGGCCTGTCCTGGTCAGGGCGTGCTCCCCCAATCTTTCCCACAGGTCAGGAGGGAATGGGGGGCTAAAAACCCTGACCAGGTAGGAAAACTGGTGAAACTCTAATAGAGATTTTGTTTAATAATAATATACCAATATTCATCACCATGTTGACATTTATCCCACAGTTATGTATGGTGTTAATGTTAAGGCAAACAATAGGCAAGATCACAATGCTCTGTAAATCTAAAATTATTCTAAATAAAGAAATTATTAAAACATTAATTTCTCAAAATGGTGCCTTGGAACAGTCTGAAAACATATAAGTGATGAGATCTATTACATAAAAGCAAATTTTAAAAAGAGCACATTTTGCATTAAGGACTTTGATTATAACAAATTTATTGATGATTTCTAAAAATAAATATCTGCCTCAATTCATTCATATGGCTTTTTAAGTAAACCTTTTACATATTTTTTCCCATCCCATTTTTTCTTTCATGTGGAAAAACAGAAAATGGGGAACAGTGGTTTTTGAAAGCATAAGGTGATCTGGTTGAGGCAAACTCTCCACTTCTGCTAAAGATGAAACAGAAGTTCCACAGAAAAATTTCTAGCAGCAAGAATTAAATTTAAAGGATTTTAACAGAACTTCCTTGTTTTAGGAGCTCTCAGATACTTAAAGAACGAAGACTTTAGAAATCAAGAATTGCAGGAGCAGAAAAGCTGAAACATAAAATTAAATTACAAAACTCAAATGATTGTCTATATAAGGAAAAAAAGAAAAATGAGAAAGGAGTAGAAAATAAAAGTAATGAAAGTTAGAGATGATGGTGTCTCAAAAGAACTGAGGTATAATTAATGATGGAATGGGAAATGGCAGGGACATGAATGGCATTGATCCATAACATGTCACTGCCTTGTCCCTAGTTTCCTAATGATTCCTTTCACAGAAAGCATGCACCAGTGATTCAGGGGGACCTGAGGGGCTGACTCCTCTGCTCCCATCTCTTCTGACTTTCTCCTCCAATTTCCCCTCTCTTGGAATCCCTTGCAGCCAACCTTGCCCACACAGTTCCCTGGGCTCTGGCCCACCTTTGTATTAACTAAGCTGCCTGCCTGGATATCCTGCCCTCCTCCAGATATCCCTGGGGGAAAATTCCACTTCCTCTTCAAGATTTGCTCAAATATTAACTTTTCAGTGATTCATCACTATGCATACTCTACTTAAAATGGTAAGCCCCTAGACCCCCAGATCTCCCATTTTGCTGTTTTATTTTCTCATACCTCCTTCCACCAGCTAACATTTTAATCATATCGGATATCTGTTTACCCAACCACTGAACTATAATAACCAGATTTTTGCCTGTTTTAATCACTACTGCTTTTGATAGTACCAGGCATATAGTAGCTGCTCAATAATTATTTTTCCAATATATCAGTATAAAATTGTCATTTTCAGTAACATCATTAAAATACAGTAAGAGAACATGGGTAACTCATAACTTCTACAAAGTCAGCTGCTTTCTATCTGTATATAGATTTTCTGGTTTTGCTTTTGTTTTCACACTGAACCATTACTTCTATCGTGTTTTAAAAGAAGGTTTTGTTTTTGTACAAGAGTAGACATTTATCCATCTGCAATCATTTCAAATCAGGCACATTCAACATCAGAGTCAGAAAGAGTGAAACTTCATTGTTCCAAGGTCTTTGCTTTTCTGAGCTTCAATAATAATTAGTTATTACCATAAAAAAAAAGCTGCGCATCATAAAACCTTTACATGGGCAAATGTTTGGCAGCATGATCCACTGAGCTAAGGGAATCATAAAATTTCAACCTCCTCATTTTCAAGATGAGAAAACCGAGATCTAAGATTACTCATTTATGGACCTTGTGCTCACAGCTGGAAGCCTAGGAAAGGCACCTCCTCAATTCAATTCAAGCATAGCTGATGAAGTGGTAAGCAGGAGCTCATCCCAGAGGACTAAAGTATTAACAGATCGGCCTTGCCTGTCAACATTTCTAAATGCAGACAGAACTCTAGATTGGAAATGTTCAGTTCACCATTCAGCTAGATCTTTATTTTTTCCAACTTATTTTTCCATTTCATTGCTCAACGATGTTTTGAGTAGCTGCTTCAAATTGCCTGAACATTCAAGATTCTTTTTGCATTATGATCAATAGCAAAACAAGCAATGTAATCACCTTCCCTAAGATTTGGGCAAGTTCTCAGGCCACTATACCTTACAGAATCCACTTAGCATTCAGCCTCTCACTCCAATCTTGGGAGAAGTGAGAGGACAGTATATTTCACAAACTTCTTACTCTTTCAGTGGATGCATTATCAATTTACCCCTACAAATCAAATGGAAACAGCCTTTCAGGGGCTGAAAATGTGTCCGTTCTCTTTAAAAAAAAAAAAAAAATCTTCAGCTGAAAAATTACACACATACCACTGCTTTGTCATAAGTGGGGAAAAATAAGTTTGGTGTCATATTTTCTTCTCAGAGGTAGCAATAGCAGTTAATCTACACACATGCATTCCCTGGGTACTGGAGACAGTCGTCTCTGATATTATAGTATCACCTGGGCAAATACTTTGGCAAAGACAGTCTATAAAATGAAGTTGCTAGGGACCAAAACAACCACATTGATTTTTTAGTACAATTCAAACCACAAGGAAACATCCCTTTTCTAAATGGCACAAGCTGAAAACGACAGGGAGAAATGTATTGCAAATAGTGGAGAGAAGGAATAGAATAAAAGACAATTACATTAGCAAGCATCTTGGTGCTTTTTTCAGTTATTTGTTTAAGGTCAGAGAACTAAGAGGGTTGAATTATGTTAAACATCCTTATCTGATAATCTAAGATTACTCATTTATGGACCTTGTGCTCACAGCTGGAAGCCTGGGCAGCCAGTGGAGCTTTTCCAAATAAAGCATTACAAGCCTTTGAATATTTGAACATTTTTTTCAAAGCCCAAGTAGTTTTCCTGTCAATTAATCTCTTTTTCTCTGCAAATGATAGAGCAGCCTAAACTGCACTATAAATGTATAATTTACCAAAGAGTCATTAAGTTTGCTGCAACAAATATTTTGCTTAGTATCTTTAAAAGGACAAAATGACCTTGAAGCCAGAGACCTCTGAACAAGAGGTTCAGACCAGTCAGGACTCACCATGGCCCCCTGGCTTGTTCTCTGGGCAACTTCTCGCTGTAGTCGGGCCACAGCCAACTTCTCCCTGGAGAAACAAAAGTACAAAATGAGTTGACCATTCCCAGGGTAGAGGCGATTCCAGAGTGGCTGTGAAGCATTCCTTGGAGATCCCCAGAGGAACTCCCTCCTTCCTGTCCCTTACATCCTCCATGATACTTTCTATAAATATTTAAAGCAATTGGCCATTAGTGCTTTACTTTCATTCAGTGTTATAAGAGAGAGATTTTTTTTTTGCCTTAGATTTGTAATAACCATATTAAGGTTGAATACTGAATAAAAGCTCTGCTTTAAGTTAATTAGCATATATCCTTTATACATACATTTCCCAAGGCTGAAATTCTTCAATTGTTCTTCCTGTGTCAACTTTGCTTATATGTTTTTAATCATCTTTGTTTTGTTATTCTACACCAATATCACATTTTAAAAAGCAAAGAAAACATAACTTTACAGTGTTCTTAAAATAATAATAGGAAACCATCTGTTACAGAGGCTTGCTATGTAACACTCTCTATGTTGGGCATTTTACCTGATCTCATATGAGCCTGACAACTAACCTACATTCCATTAGCCCCGTTTTATAAAAGAGTAAACTGAGGGTAACAGAGGCTGTGTAAAAAAACCTGAAGCCCTATCTGTCATGTAGTAGTTTTAGGATAAAGGTTTAGATTTCCTTACTTAAAAGCCTAAATAAATCATTCTTCAGGGTCTAGGAAACATGAAAAATGTAGACTTAAAAATCAAGTAATTTTAATATTCTCAGTTTAACAGTGGGGTTCATTTTATATTCCTTATAATTGAAATTCTGAGTTTAGATACCTGAACTGGGGAGGGGGGGTTCTTCTTAAATAGTGGTTAACATAGAGGCGGCTTCTTCTGGAAATCCCCAAATCTTAGTTTTATCAAGGATTTCTCCTGAAATCCTTTGAACACTGTCAATATGTGAAACTATTTGAGTGATATTTCATCCCTTAATCTGCCCTCTGCACAGGATCAGTTCCATGCAAAACACAGAGGAGGCTGCTAGAGTCCCAGAGGAGTGAAAGGATTTCTTCTGTCCTAATTGCCTTGGTTTTTGAAACACCTCCGACTGCCAAAAGAGCATGTGCCTTAGTTGTGTTAAGGCCAAGCAAGCTTCCAGTAAGAACTTGACCAAAGGAAACCAGAAACTGGAGATGTTCCTGAGTTACAAGTTTGGGATCCTGGGGCAAGACCTGTGGGTTCCTTGTCCCCGTGAGAAAGGGCAATAAACTAGACAAGAAAAGAATAAAGAAATGAAAGTCATAGTCCCCTTCTGGTTACAAACAAAGTAGAGTCCATGTGTGTTCTGACTCAAGTCCTGATGAGTAGTTTAAAGGACAAATACAAGGAGCAGAAGTTGAAAGGGATGCATACGCCTAATGTTTAATTTGATATGAAAATTAAACTCACGCATTCATCTCCTCTTTCCCAGGAAATCATTAAAAATGCAATAGAAGAATAGTAATGATAAAACATTTTGTAAGTATTTTAAGAGAATACACCCATGGTGAATGACACAGCAAGTCTACTTTGGAATGCAAACCCAGCAGAAATGCAAATACATGTTCACTCAAAGCCACAGACTAGAATGCTCATAGAAACACTGCTTGTAACAGCCTTAACCTGAGAATGCATACACTCATTGACATCAGAGTAGATAAATAAATTAGCACAGTCATACAAGGGAATAGTATAAAGCACTGAGAAGGAATAATCTACTGCTAATCAAAATACATGGAGTTATCACAAACATGAGCAAGTGCCTAAAAGCATATGTATTCTGCTTCTGAAAATATACACAGAATTTCTATCCCATCTGATAAGACAAGAAAAAAGACATGAATATCAAAATGTAAGAGGTAAAACTGCTCTATGCACACATGACAATTTCCTATATAAAATATTTAAGTGATTTTTAAAACAATTATACAACTGATATGTGAATTTAGTAAAGTCACAGAATTATTTTTAAAAACTATATTTTTTCTATCATAGCACCAATCAATTGGAAAATAAAATTTTAGGAGCATCAATTTATAATATTGTGAAAAACAAAATACCTAGAAAATACACTTACCAACACTTGCCAGACTGCCATATTGTAAACTACAGAACACTGTTAAGAACACTGAAAAGAGACCAATAAATAGAAATAGATACCACATACATGAAGTAGAGGGCTTAATATGACTACAGTGTCAAAATGTGCACCACCCACATCTATACATTCTTTTACTCTGCCAAAGCAAATAAAGAGTAAGATATGACTATAGGAAAAAAGGAATCCCACACAGAAGAGGAGAAGAAGGAATCCACTTTTATTGTCTTTGTTGTTGTTGTATTTAAAAAGAAGTCTCTACGCAGGAATTCAGAGAATCACCCAACCTGACTTCAGCGAGAGGATGGAAAGCTCAGAAGAATGACTCCATGAAAAGAAGCAAAGATGGATCAAAAAAAAAAAAAACTACCTAGGTGCTTGTAAACATTGAGAAGAGTTTGAGTTTTATTTTATTTACTTATTTATTTACTTACTTATTTCCTCTGTGTTTTGCATGGAACTGATCCTGTGCAGAGGGCAGACTGAGGGATGAAATATCACTCAAATAGTTTCACATATTGACAGTGTTCAAAAGATTTCAGGAGAAATCCTTGATAAATAAGTTGTGCTGGGGGTTGAACCTGGTCCTTGTATATGCAAAACATGCTACACAAGTAGTCTACCCCTGAGCCAAGTCCCTAGTCCCAAGAGTTTGAGTTTTAATGCAGAATTGGTTAAGAATCAGATATTAAAACACAGAAACCTAGGCCAACTCAGGTAGTAGCAAATATGTATTTTAGGAAAAATTAGTGTTACTCGAGATTTGCAATGCTAGAATTAAGACATATCCATAAGTGGCATTTACATTACTTGATGTTTATAATGCAGTAAATCAATTGATCTTCTAATGAAAAAATTGGAGAGAAGGGGAAATGTGGAAAGACAAGAGGCATTGGAACACTAAATCCTGACCTTTCATGATAGGAAGACAATATAACTTTCTAAAACAATCGATATAGAAATAGGAGGGCAAGAAATATACACAAAAATAAGAAAAGCATAAGTACACAGTTAAGTGCACTTAAAAATTAAGAAATCTAAACATAGTGAACATGTCCATGTTCCTGTCGGTTGTGGTGAAGTTAATATCACAAAATAACAACCTGTGACTGGCTAAATGATACATTAGTCACAGAATCTAATACCAGCCTACCTGGTATTAGATTCTATGACTACTTTGCACTTACATGGCATAATTCCCAGGTCCATGCCCACACACAATGATTCCCACCTTCCAGTGGAGTGGAACAAAAGCCTTTTAAAATAAAGTCTGAAGTTACAAAAAGCATACCTTTCATAGGCCACCAGGTAAGTAGTCAAGTAAGCCTCAACAAAGTAAATTCCTACATAAGACCCTGAATAAGGAACATGTAGAGCAGTATTCCAATACCTGTGTCAAAACCTTTTGTTCATATGGATTATATCGTTTGATATGAACCACACAAAAGTGAAAACTGATAATTCTCTAAAATATTAATTACAAAAAATAAACAAGCCCATACTAATATAAACAAACAGCTTTATGGTGGGGAAAAAAACCCCAAAAAAACTATATTCCAAAGCAAAATAAATTTCCCAAGAATAACACTGCTTTAGAATTTTTTAAGTAGCTTCTTTAGAAAGCCCCACACATGCAAGAAGGTGAATGAAAAAGGCAATATCACTTTAGAGTTACTATAAAAATAGTTTGACCTTGTAGATCCATTCAAAGGGTCTTGGGGACACTCGGGGTCCCAGGACCCACACTTTGAGAACATCAACTAAAAGACAGATACATAATCAGGAATGGAGGAATGTTCTGGAAAATTGCCTTAAGTCATCATTCTTGATTGCTGAATCCTCAGAGGGTGCTTTAATATACATGCTAATAGCGTGTTAATTTTTCACAAGAGTGGTTTAACATAAAAGAGACACTTCTAGGAACAGACCAAGAGTCTATCTTATCACCATCATCCTACTAAATGAGAGTCTTAATTCTGTATAAAGGTTAGGAACATCACTCTTTTATGTCCAAAAGAGGTGGCCTTCATAACAACTATTAGAGGTTGTCACACTGTACAGACATTTATGTAATCTTATTAAATTCAATTTGAAGGAAAACTTCAATGGTTTCAACAATCACATAGCATTTTAAAAGGACAGTAGTAATATATCATGAAATTTTGTGGACTGCCCATATATTATATTTTCAGGCATTCAGTGAAGAGTGAATAAACTACCTACCATGACAGGGCCATCTCTAAACGGATGCACATTAGCCATACGATTTGGTGAAATAGTAAATTATGTAGAAACTAGAAGCACCAACTTCAGTTTTAACTTAAGCACACAGAGACACAGGCTGAGAGAAACAGGGGAAGTTTCAGAGTAACCTGGACCACAGGAAAACAACCCTAACCCCAACCCTGCTCCCCAGCCCTCCTCATCAAAAAGTGAGAAAATGGTTCCAGTGTAGACAATTCAGAGATACCACAACTCAAGAGTAGCTAGGTGTTGAAGGGGAAGAATTTGCAAGAAGAGTAAATGCAAATGTCTCTTTAGGACTATGCTCTAAACTTGTTTTAAATCACTTATGCAGAAATACAACATACAATGTCATGGAGTAGGGACCTTCATGGTTCCAATAGTTCAAGGTCCTTATGGGGTAAGTAGGCACAGCAAGGGAAGCTCAGTCTCCCACAGCAAGAACACTCCAACTCTGCTATTTTATGAATACAGCTTCTGAATGACATTCCCTTTAAAAATAGGGTTTTAGAGAGAAAAAAAATATAAAGGATTCTTTAAGGTTCAATAATTTTTATATTCTAGATATTCCAGGTCCTTAGTCTTCCAAGTGTGCATTTCATATCGGGTTTTAGTAGTATTTCCATTTCATTTCTATATGAAAAAAGTTGTTATTCTTTTAAAATTAAGAAAGTGATAAGCTGCCAAATAGGAGAAAGCATCAATAATAAAATACTCAGGATTTCTAGAGGTTAACATGTCTGGGATCAAATTATCAACTTAAACTATCAAAAATAAATGGCTTTGTCTTTTTTTTTTTTTTATGGTAATCTCATCCGCCTTTGGGTTTAGTCCCTGGCAAACCCTATCTTCAAACCTCCATGGTCCCAATATGTGTGAAACCAATTGGGACTAGCATCTTTTTCATGCAAATTGAAAGTTCTTACAAACAGCTTTGTGTAAAAATATAAAGAATACTTGACTTGCAAGCTACCCAAAGCAAATTAAATACACTCACATAAACCAAGGCCCTTGTGCCAGTTCATCTGCTGGGAACAACTGTGCATTACTGTTTTGTGTCTGTGGCAAAGCCAGTAGCTCATTAGGAAGTGGGTATTGACTTTGTGATTACAAAACAAATGCCCAGGGATATTTTATCAAAAGCTGTGGATCCTTATTTACAGAATATGGATAAAGAAGAATATAATAAATATATATGCAATAAAAGAGGCCACAACATTTACTTCCTTCAGTTAAAGGCAAAAAGAATTTTTTTTTCTTTCTGAGAAAAATGAAACAGAGTCCCTCTTCTCATCTAATTTATACCCAAATGGAGAATCGGTCTCAGTTTTATCAACAGGCTTCTAATTCCTTCACTATAACTCTAGACTTTCTCAACTAAAGATATAACAATTGTTTTTTGACATGAAACATAGATATCAGAATACCACGGACACATCTGCAAGAATCCAAGAGGATGTTGGCATATTTTCAAATCCAGAAAATACCTGCAAGACATGCATGGTTGGAAAATATTCCCCAAGGACAAGGTCTCACAAGGGGGAATATATTCATCTTGCGATGTGTGGAGACCGTAGACTGCAGCGTGCTACAGAGCCATCTGTTGCATGAGAGTAAAAGGCCAGCCTGTCTAGAGACAGATCAAAGTTCTCTGGTCACTCTACATGCAGCCTAGGATCCCCAGTCATGCTAAATGGAGACAGCGGAGCTGCCATGCACCCTGCTCTCCCCAGGCAGATGGTACCCCTGTGGGAATGCCCTGCAGAGCAGTTAGGGCACCTGGTGGAAATGTGAAGAACTCTATTCATGTTAAGTCTCATCGCCCCAAACTGCTCTACAGGATGCCAAATGCAAGGTGATAATCTGAAGAGACAACTGTACCTCCCAGAAAACAAGCAATTAATGTGTTATGAACTCTGTGTTTCTATTAACGTGCCAGGTCAGGTAATGGGTATGAACTCTGCTTGAATTTTCTAGAAAAACAGAGTGTAACACCTAAGTGTGTTCACATATGTATAAAAAAAAAGAATGTATCTTGCAAATTTAAAGTGAGTTTCCTTCACTGTGGTAAAGATATTGTAGTATTAAGGAATCCTATAAAATACTCTACCTTCCCCCTAAAAATCTAAGCTCATGTTAGTTTTAGTTCAAGTTCCTATTTTCAAAATTTAAAATTTAGTAATATCTGTGTCATCTAATATGCACATCTATGTCTATTTTAATTTACTTAGAATATTTCAGCCAATGAAAGTATATAATCCAATCATAATGAATATTCTAATCCATTCAGAAAACACTAGTGTGCATTTATTCTAAGCCTGATGGAGGCTCAAGAAGCATATGACAGCTGCCAATTCAGAGAGGTCAAGCCCTATAGACAGCATGTAGGAGATGTTATAAGCACATAGACACAGGTCCTTCATACTCACAGTTGCATTTAAAAATAAATGTTAAGTGACCATTTTTACCAAAAGATTGAAATTAAAGTTCCTTTAATAGAAAGATATATTTTTATAGAAAGATATCTTCAGCTATTTCTAAAAGTTTTTGTTTTCAAGTTCATACTTTTCAGCAACAAATAATATAAAACTGGTCTGTTCTCATAAATATTTTCATTATAAAGATCTCTATTACAGGGGCTGGGGATGTGGCTCAAGTGGTAGCGCGCTCGCCTGGCATGCGTGCGGCCCGGGTTCGATCCTCAGCACCACATACAAAACAAAGATATTGTATCCGCCGATAACTATTACATATTTTATGTTATTCTCTAATTTCTTAGGTCTTTTGAATACAATGTTGTTGAGTTCATGTTCAACTCCAAATGTGCCACAGCATTTTATTCCAGGTCACTTCTTTGATAGACATTCACCCAACTTTTCCAAATATAAAGAGAATAATAAGAGTTGCAATGTTAGGCACTAGGCTAAATAAGTTACATGAAATATTTAACCTCAAACAATATCTTGAGGCCAGAATTATAAACTTCATAATATTCAACAATGCTTCTCAAACTTTTTGGATTCAGTACCACTTTTATGCTCTGCAAAAAAATCACTGAAGATCCCAAAGAACTTTTGTTCTTAAAATAAGTATTATGTATCAGCCTTTCTATATTCACAATTCAAACTGAAGCTCCAAAAATATGTATTAATTCACTTCACATAACAATAGTAATTCTATTACAGGTTAACACACACATATAATTATGAAATAGGACTACAGATTTCTAAACAAACTACAGTAAAATGGGTGGCACTGTTTTATACTTTCACAAACATCTGGCTAACAAAAATGAGACATCTGGATTCTCTCACATATGCTTCTATAGTCAATATGCTCCCATGTCACATGTGAGATAGCCACTGTATGCTTTTGAGAGAATGAGAGTTCAAAAGGCAAATAACATCTTAGTATTCTTATAAAAATAATTTTGACATTATAGATCTACTGAAAGGTCATAGGTCTCCAGGAGGCCTCCAAGCCACAGTTTGAATATTATTAATGTGTAAAACTACCTCTTTTTACTTAGCATTATATTATCCAACACTGTCTATTTACCTGCAAATGCCATGATTTTATTCTCTTTTATGCTGAGTAATATTCATTATGTATATATACCACAGTTTCTTTATCTATTCATCTATTGAAGGGCATCTAGGTTGGTTCCATAATTTAACTATTGTGTACAAACAGAGAAATGAAAAATTGAGCTCCATCTGTGTACTATGAATTGAAATGCATTTTGCTGTCATTTATAACAAATTGGAATAAATAATTAATATTAAGAAAAATAAATATCTGTCTTCCATGGGGAAAATGAAGCTGCACATGTAGACTGGAAAACATGCCTATCAATCCATTGCTGAAAAGTTAAAATATCACCACTATTTTTTTTTTCCAAATTTGTAGAATGGCATGAGTACATATTCATTTATTTATTTATTAATTTTTGGTGGTGCTGGGGATTGAACCCAGGGCCTTATGCATGCTAGGCAAGCACTGTACTAGTTGAGCTATATCCCCAGCCCAATGAATATACATTTAATTCAAATCCTATTTGTTAGAACTTGGACCTCTGTATCTACCATGCTATACTAGCACTGCCTATACTGCTAGGGACATAATCACAAATAACTGAAGAAATGACTGGGATCTTCAAGGATGTAACATGTTTGGGGCCAATTTAATGTGAACTGATGAGAAAAACACTAATATAATTTTTGAATAAGGCACTGAACTCCAATAATAATAGTCTTCACAGAGAAACGTACAAATTAAACTCAGAAGCAAGATTTTTTAAATTAAGATCCCTTCCTATTTTTTTCCCATGAAGATACCACCAAATGCCTAGAAGGGAATTAGATAGATTGCTCCCATTTATGCCTTGGGGCAGAGAGTCATACACTAACATCCTGGAGAAAAGTTTCAATTAATCATCAGCCTTTCCCATTTCTAGTGCGCCCCAAGAAAGAGAACCCGGTGGCGATCTGGTACGTGTGTGGGAAGAACAGGTTCACTCCCTGGAGGAGGCCCAGGATCATTCTCTTCACACACACACAAGCATCCTGGGGAGTCATCCGCTGCAGGGACCATGACAATGCAGAGGGCCAGGTGCACCTGTCGTGTAGGCAGATGGGGAGACCGGTGGCAGCAGTCCCTGAGTCATGGCTAAATTAATTAGCCTTTCCAAAGAACATCATTTAATTACTCATCCTCTCAGATACTCAGTGCAAGAGCAGATTTTATATAAACTTTGAGAGCCACAGAGTAATGAAAGAAACTTCTTCCAATCCTTAATTGCCCCCACAACTTTAAATCACCAAAAATCACTCTTTTCATTTCATGCTTCCAGGGAGTCTATTAGCATACCTAATGCATAAAATCAGTAAGTTGAGAGTGCATTCTATTTTTTTTGATCTTTGCACAGTTTTGTGCATAAACAACTAAAAAAAAAGTCATTCTGCAGGAAACTCAGAACAGTTGTCACACACATCCTACTGACTTTGGGGGAGAATGGTTGTTCAATCACATTGTGTTAGTTTGGTTAAGGAATGCTCCTCCCCACTCCCCACCCCACCCCCCAAAAAAATCAAGAGACTTTTTAAAAAATTTGGTGTGTTAGAATACAACAGTAATTAGAAAAGCAAAAGCAAACAGAAGCTCTGTTTAGCTGCCTGCTTTTCAGGGGGAAAAAAAAAACTTGCTAAATCTTTACCCCATATATGTATTCTCAAAATTGTTCCTCTACGCTCAAGAAGAGTGCCTCAAATGACACCCACATGCTCATTTATTGATTCATTCATACAATTATTCAGACAACTCACTATGCTGCAGTTGACTGCTTACCTGTTTTTCTCCCCTACCAGGCCCATAAAGGCTGAGGACTTTAAGATCTTTGTGTGTCTTGAGCATGAACACATCCTCAGTAAATGAAAGACCAGGCTTCAGAGTAAAAACAGTCTCACAAACTTAAGGGAAGATTACAAGCTGCCTTCGTGCTTATTTGATATCAGAAGTTAGTCCCATGACCCAGAGCTTAATAAAATGTGCTAGTTAAGACCACAAAAGTCAGCTGTGAACCCTGCTACTACACTTATAAATGAAGCATTTTGTATATTTTAGACATTCCATGTACTCCTGGTAGTCAATTAAAAACATCAATAAAGAAATGAGAAATGAACTTGTCTTGAGTTTTCTTTTTCTTTTTTTACACTTACAACTGTTAGCTTTCACTAGAATAATAGTGCTGTCATCCCTATATTTTTAATAAAGTCAAAAGAATCTGGATTTAACATAATACTGAACTAAAGCAACTCACTTTCTCCTCCACCTCTCTTTGGAACAAAATGAAATACCAAAGCTGTCCTACCTAACATGTCTCTAAAATCCATATAAGAGAAAAAACTCCCCTAACTTCAGTTGTTAGCCTAAATTTTTGCAGTAACTTCTAAAGCAGAAAGTTAGTTCGAAGACTTCAAAAGAGGTTTCTTGGAGATATATACTTTTATGAGTCATTGAATAACATTTAATTTCTCAATCTTAATTTTCACTCTTGAAAAAGCTAGGTTTTTGTTTCCACAATTCAAAGAAATGTGGAATTCCTTAATTTTTATGTATCCTCTATATTTCTTCTTTTATTCTTACAACTTTGACAAAAAGATATTTAGGTCTGTATTAAGGCTGGCAATTAAGAAAAACATTATCAACAAAATTCGGTTCTATAATGTTCAATTTCCTTCCATCAGTTTTGGTAACATGCAAAACTGATGGGCTATATGTAGCTTAATATGAAAAGGAAATTCTTACAGAAAAGAAAGCACACACTAACCATGTCCTAACATGTGAAAATAGCCCTTATGTGACAACTAATTTACTTTTCCATGGCTCTCAATTATCAATGGCCCTGAAATCTCATTCTGTCTCTATTTGGTTGAAGGTCCCAAGACAGTGTCTTTGGAGAGACTCAAGCCATCTGTCTAGACTCAGAAAAAGGAGGAGGATGAGTCTCAAAAGAAAAAAGTCGAAAGATACATTGAAGGAAGCCCTGGTGGAAAAACATCTCAGTTTTTAAACTAAAACTTCTGTACTTTGTACAATGATCCAAAAACCCCAGAGTGAATTCTAGGCAACAAAACAGCAACTTTTATGACAGGTTATAAATGCCAACAATTCATTCTACAAACTTTATGCCACCTACTGTGTTGGAGGCACTTTGCTTGGCTCTGTGGAAGACACCTGGGTAGGTAAGGCTCAATTGTACACCAGGGAGCATTCTATCCCAGAATACACATAATAATACATCGGTCTATACTCAAGTGTTATGGGCTTAAGTGTACCTCCCCCTCAAATTAAGTGTTGAAGTCCTAACCTGTAGTATCTCATACTGTGACCTTATTTGGAGATAGAGAAACTTTCCTAATGTGATCAAGTTAAATGAGGTTACTAGAGTAGGTTCTAATCCTATATGACTGGAGTTCTTATAAAAAGGGAAAACTTAAAAGATAGACACAAAGGTGGAACCTCATGAAAGGATAAAAACAGAGATTAGAGTGATGCTTCTAGCTAATGAACAGCAGAGATCAACAGCAACACACCAGTGGCAAGGCAGGAGGCATAGGACAGTCTCAAAGCCCTCAGAAGGACTAATCTGGCTGAAACCATGATTGTGGTCTTCTGACCTCTGGAACTGCGAGACAATAAATTTTTGTTTAAACTAACCTGGTTTGGGTACTTTGTTATGGTAGCCCTAGCAAATAGATATATTCAGATATATTTTATCATGAAATCTATCAACTATGTATGTCTATATATAACCCATCTATATAGAGGCTAAACATCCATAGTCCAAATAACCCATAACCTAAAACATTGTGAGCACCATGATACAGTTCAGATTATAGACTCTCAATCATTAGTCTATGCACATACTCCAAAATCTGGAAAATTCCAGTATCTGAAATAGTTCTTGGACCAAGTGCATTTTAGATTAGGGAATTTTGCTTGTCCTCATATATGCATCCATATAACTTGGGACAACAGAAGTGAGTCCCCCCAAAAAATGCATTATATGTGCAGCAAAGGAAGTGTTAAATTCTGTCCACAAAATCAAGGAAGTCTTTATAGACAAACTGGCCAAA
Source organism: Marmota marmota marmota (assembly GCF_001458135.2). Taxonomy (NCBI): domain Eukaryota; kingdom Metazoa; phylum Chordata; class Mammalia; order Rodentia; family Sciuridae; genus Marmota; species Marmota marmota. Next base: position 6,737,910 of record NW_026000021.1, read on the forward strand.
AGGGAACTTCACAACAATAGGGATCATGAACTAATTACTACAAAGCTCTTTTTTGCTTGTTTTATCTAAGGAACTCACTTCTTTTAAATGCCATTTCTCAAGAGAATGAAAGATAACTATATAAAATGATTAAAATGACACACTTCACAGCTAAACCTCCACAAATACACATGATGTTGGACAGGGATAATTTTAGTACTTTCATTATCACACTCTTCCTACTAAGTCTACCATGATGTCCAGCATAAGATATGATGTTACCATAAGCTTATTGAAAGAACACTCAATTTGTTTTCTGGAGTAGCTAAGATTTACAAATGCATATACACATTCTCTGGGTGCCACACTACAGGGGTATATGTTGGTCACTTGTGGGCAGTGAGGAGTTAGGTGACCTGTGACCTTGGAACTGGACTATACAGAGAGGGTTCCCATGCAAGGTCCTCATCAACTCAGGTCTCTACCAACTGAGCCATTTAACCCTCAGGAACACACTAAATTTACTGATATTTATAAACCAATCAACTTAATAGCCTTGTCTAAAGTATTTATAGTAATTTCTGATAGTTGGTCATCTGCCACTTGATTTTTATTAGTCTATAACTTATCCCAACCAAGCTCATTTTCATTTCAAAATAATTTTCACCATTAACCTTATGTACTGGTTATATTCTTCTTTTCTAATTTTTCTATATGGACTGTGTGAGTTGGGTTTCTCCTGGTTTCAAGTACCAGAAATATGCCATGGCTAGAGTAGGAAATATGAGGCATTATATTGATTGAGTTAAAATGTTTCAGAAGGAATTAAACCACCAAAATCCTAGGAAAGACAGGAACCAGGTCACCTCTGGGGACTTCTGCAACAAGAATTTTATGCCTCCTTTCTAGATGTTTCTATGATGTTCTAGGCTGAGTCCTGAGGACTGCTGTTTTCTTTTACCATCACTTCCAAATCATACATTTAGAGAGTGAGATCCTGTTTAGAGAGTGAGATCCTGTTTGACATAGTTTGAGCACAGTGCACATGTTGGATTGAACAGCTTTGGTCAAGCAGGAGTGTGGTAGACATCCTCCTACTCCTTATGCATCAGGACTCTTCTAGAGGAAGAAATAATTGTAAGAGTCCACCAGAGGGTTTTTAATTTAATTTGTATTTTCATAATTCCCTTTCTTTGGAAAAAAGTTTTTACATATTTTTTCATTCTTACATGAACCTGTAGCAAAAATAAACATCTAAAATGTTTTAACTCAATTTTTATAATAATTTCTATTGGATTAGCTCCACTAGGAATTTCCTGTTAAAATATTTAAGTAGGATTGAGGATTTATCTTGCTTTCTTCATACCATCTTGACCCCCTCCACTGTCGTTGTGACTTACAAAGTTATACTGAGCTCATTCCTCATTCTTCCTTCCAGAACACTTAATTGGCATTTGGTCTGCATGCTGCTTTCTGTAAATGATCTTGATGCCTCCAGTGTGAGCACACTTAACTTACACTGAGCATGCTCACAAAAAGGTGATCAACCAAGAGACTCTGCACAGGTTCCTAACAGTATGTAGAGCAGTGCCAGAGGGTAGCCTCTCAGGATACATTCACATCAGAAGCTTCTCCTGCTGCTCCTGTCTTTCCCACCAGTGCAGCAAGACTGTTCCAAGTACCAACAGAAGGATTTCAAAAGACACAGAAAGTTTTAAAAGACTAGATAATAAAAGAGAAAATCACACTTCCTTGTATTCCTTAAATAATGTAAATAATTGTGGCCAAATATGCATCATAATTAATTAATATCTGAGCTGATATATAACAGAGAAACAGAGAAATATACAAAAACAAAAAAATAGTCAATATTGAGAATACACACACACACACATTTTTTTTTTTCTTTTTTGGCACCGAGGATTGAACCCAGTGGTGCTCAACCACTGACCCACATCCCCAGGCCATTTTTTATTTTGAGGCAGGGTCTCACTAAGTTGCTTAGGGTCTCTTGCTAAATTTCTGAGGCTGGCCTTGAACCTGTAATCCTCCTTCCTCAACCTCCCGAGTCACTAGGATTACAGGAATGTTCCACTATGCCTGACCAATGTCTAAAATTTTTAAAGGGCAAAAGAAACTAAGAAGAAAAACACACATAGCTTAAAATCTAAGAGATGAGAAATGAACAGATATTAGTCTATGAAATCATTTAATAATGATTTCCAAAATGCTTGGTTTAGAGGATCAGTGGTCTTTTTTTTTTAGTTGTTAATGGACCTTTATTTTATTCATTTATTTATGTGTGGTACTGAGAATCAAACCCAGTGCTCTGCCACTGAGCCACAGCCTCAGCCCCCAGATTTATGAGTTTTTCAGATCACAGAATATTTGCATAGACTTTACTAGTTGAGCAGCCTCAATCCAAAAATCCAAGCTCTGCTAGACTTGAAATTTTGAAAGATTTTACATTCCAGATTTCTGAATTAAAAAGGTTCAACCTCTATATATCACAACAGGCAAAATTCTGAGAGGAAAGGAAATAGTTCCCAAGATACATAACCATTGAGGACACTCTCAATGGTGAAAAAAAAACATATTTTAGAAAACAAGACAGCAACTGGTATGCACACATAAGCAAATGTTTTGGCAAAATAATAACAGCACAACAACCAGAAAGGAAAATTAATCCTGTCAAGACAGGTTATTATAAACTTTCTGTTTATACATAAATAAGTCTAAGCATTTATAATTATCATCTGTTTTGCTGACACCATTTGTGTGTGAGAGAGAAATAAAGAAATAAAGGTCTCTTTTTGTATTTTAAAAGGACAGAGAAAAGGCAAGTAATGAGTGGATCCAAACAAAAAGCCAACAAAATCTACTTTCTAAACGATGACAGACACCCTTCTTTCCTGGAGGCAGATGATGGCTCGAAAAATCTTTGAATACAATTTGTTTACATTTAAGATAGAGAAGAATAATCAAAACAATAATGAATTCTCACACAGTGGTTATATTCCTAGTACTATAATTAGTTGGTTCATTTAATCCTTACTTCAACATTGAGGTAGGAACTATAATATCCCCATTTTACAGATAATGAACACAAGGTAGAGAGATAAGTATCATCCCCAGAGTCCCAAAGCTGGTAAAAGATGATGTCACAATTGAGACATTGGCACCCTTAGCTCCAAAGTCCTCATTCTTAACCAAAAGCTATGCTGTCAATGTGATTTCAGTTGGGGTTATTATTTTTACATTGCATATGATTGTTCAACAATACAGACAGTAAAAAAGTCTAAATGAATTTCATGGGAAGCTCTCAAAACCCATTTTAATTCCATTGGGAATCGGACAATTGAAAAGGCAGAAGAGAGTTGTAGCTAACACAAATGTCTCTTAGAATCCCAGCCCTCCCCTTCCCAGCTCATTGACCTTGAGAAGGTCACTGGCCCCCTCTGAGTTAGAGTGCTCGGATGTTTACAAACACACACTGCCGCCAGGTGGGGGAAGGTTTTGCTTTCCCACCCCACTGAACCCAGGCTTGACCTGTGACTTGTATTGGTCAATGGAATATAAGTAGAAGAAACCTGGAATGTCTGGGCAGAGACTCTGAGAGCCAGGACAAGGTGTGCCATGTTTCTCATTAGCACCAGCAACATTCAAGAAGGCTGGCCTGGGCCCTGAAGAAGCCCACCCAGACATCTACTAGGTCAAGAAATACACCCTTGTTCTAGCCCACCATGATTTGAGGACTGATTTTTTTAATGTAACTGCCTCTCCACACCCATACACTGAGCCTCTGTTTTCCCAGTTTCTAAGGATGTTGTGAGATTAAATGAGTGATTATTACAAAGCACATGTACCAGTGGCTGCCACTGACAAGCTTCACAAAAGTGCTCACCCTTATGATTATCTTCTCACATCAGTAACAGATCAGTGACCCAGGTACTCCCCTGAAAAGACTGTGAGTAGAGAAATAAACAGGCATTTGCAATACAGATCAAATCAAATGCTTTTCTAGTTTTCAAATCTTTACAACTTTGCTCTAATACTAGACTGGCTGCCCTTGGGGATCTTTGCAAATTTACCACCTCTTTGATGCTCCCTTATCAATGTGGAAAACTCCTATATATATATTTTTATTATTATTCAGGACTTTAATATTACTGATCTCAATACTCAAAACAGTTTTTCTTCTACAAGATTTAGTCAGTTGCTTTGGCCATAAAGATCTTCCTCTGAAATTTCCTCCTTTCCTCTTAGTCTTCTGTTTTGAAATACAGTTAGATATCAGTTTCTGATCTGTGGCAAACAATTTTTGTGGGTATCTTAATAGCTATCACCACTTTGTTTTTATGGAGGAAGGATTAGATCACTTTGCTAAATCTGTTTCTTGAGTTTGGGCAGGTTTCCATTTACTAAAGTACAGATCTTTATAGTAAAGCCAATTTATGTTCCACAGACTGCCTTCAGGGTATGCTGCCTAAGACCACTATAGATATGTTGTAATAGGCAGGGATATTGAGTCCTCTGATGGGCAAGGGGAAGATAGTGTGATACTCCTTCCTAGTCATCTTAGTGAGGGCTCAAGGACATCTCTGACACCAATGCCCTCATTAGAGAAAAGAGGAAATAGAGGCACAAAGGTTGACCATCTGAGAAAAATACACGTGAGTTCAATGGTAAACTCGATTAAAGCAGGATCATCATCCTTAGGGTCAAACTAGTCCTATTTTCAGGGTTCATTTCTTTTAAAAAGAAAACATGGAAACAAGAGGAATAACCAATCAACATGTTAAGTAACCAACCCAGAAATTTGTTTCATATTTCTTAGCGTCTTACTGGGTTTTGATCTGGCACACTCACAAAAGCCAACAGGATTAATTAGGCTCCACCAAGCTTATGTCTCAAGCAGGATGCTGGGGCTGAATCAGTGTCAAAGCTTATCTAAGCTCAGATATGAAACAGAACCAGTTACTCATTCTATCTAAAAGCTTTCTTTGGTACTCACCTGATGTATAAATAACTCACTAGATAATTGCTCCAAACAATAATGATTAGAATGGCTATCATATCCAATGAAGGAATGAAACAGGCAGAGTCTGTTGGAAGAAAGACAGGAAGGGAGGGAGGGAGGAAGGAAGAAAGGGGAAGGGGGAAAGATCTGGAAGAAAGATAATATAGATATCCCTGGCTGCTTCTGACTGCTATTGTTGGGAAATAAAACCAAAAGTTACTTCCATCCCTTATCACTTTAGTAACCTCTAAATTTCTTTCTGTAAAAAACTTTTTTAAAAATGTAGAAGTCATCACTAAGTCTTAAAAGAAAACAAACGGAACATGTAAACTACTAAGGGATTTGTTCCCTTTAATTTTATTCTAGCTATTTTCCCAAACCCCAAAGAAACACATTACCTAAAGCTTCCTGTGGCTTCTAGGAAAACAATTTCCCTTATAACAAAATAAGTAACAAAAAGATGATTTTTTTTTTTAGTGGACAATGATAAAACTGAGATTTGTAGTTTATGATCACAAAAGCCTGCTCCTTGGCCAAATTCTCAGGTCTAAAAGATACAAGAGAAAACAAAACAAAGAGAAAAGCATTCTGCAGACACCTATATATAAGAAAGCTGCAATAGTCTAAAGTTACAATAAAGAGCAGATTGTCATAGATGGGAATTCCATTACAGGAAGACACTATTTCTGCTTTGGAGAAGGGCTTGATCCATTTAAAAGGAAAATAAAAACAAAGTTGGGAACTAAAACACATTCAAAAGCCAAAAACAAAACAACTAGCAATGTCCAAGTCCAAAAGGAAAGAAAACCCAGCACAGACTCTTTGGCAAATGGAAAACGTCTTTAGCCACAACACAATAAGACTGCTGTGTGTGACACCTTGATAAATTAAAGAAACAGAAACACTGTCACAGAAAGAAAAAGAAGAAAGGAAGGAAATTCACAGTGCCCACAAAGGATGGATAGGAAAGTTTTAAGAGAATACCAGCATTGATTAAAGGCAAGCAAGAAAAACAAGATAGCTGCTCTCTAGCAAACCCTCCACTGCACATGCCTATTGTATTGTTTCCTCTGGCACCAACAGCAAGAGAGCTTCATCCTATGTCTAATAATACCATTATTTGTGAAATGGAAGAAAAACATCCTGATAAGAATATATTCAATGGAAAAATAATCTCCTATATAATCTGAGTGTACAGATGAAAAAGAAACACTTTTTCAAAGTAATAACAATTACAAAGCAACCAGTGAACAAGATAAGCACTTGCAGAAGGAGCCACACTGAATACATTCAACTGGCCAGCTTCTCTGTTATGTGAGTCCAAGAATGGATAACTGCTGCACACTGGGAAAACCTGCAGGGCTGTAAGAATTGGCCCATGCCAGTGTGAGGCTGGGGAAAGAAAATGTTAAAAGAATTAAGTTTACAGAAAAACAGAGGAAAGTAGGACAATAAAACTCTTTGTAATTCTTCATTCAACATTAGAGCCATTGACCTATTACATATAGGTCAATTCAAAGACAAAAGTGTGTACAGCATATGGTCCCTGCTCTCCAAGAGCTACGGCTTGTTAAACGCTACTCTGGTTCACGATCATACAAATGCTCGTGATTCATAAGCATAAAATAGTATCAACTCTATAAATGAAGTTATTTTCAAATGCTGGACAGCATCCCTATAAGCATTTTTTTTCCTTTTTGCTGGAACACACATATATCATGTTAAAATAGAATTGAATGTTTATAAACTTAGACTCATAAAAAGATTCAATTTCTTGAATATGGATGTTTCCTACTTCAAATTTTTGTATACATAATATGCACACTTAACTACGTATAAATACCAAGTTTTACATACTAAGTGCAATGTGATGGGGTATTTCAAAAACTATGCTAATAATTTGGTAGAATAGAGTACTATAACAATATGCAGCTAATATCTTTTTAAGTTGTTACCACGTGGCAGCTACTATCCTATATGCTTTTGTATGAACTGTGCCAACAAATCTTTACAAATTTCTCCTTCTGATAGATGAGGAATCAGAACATGCAACTTCACAGTCTACCCTCTAACTCATGGCACCATTCTCCTTTCAATCACATGCTACAATTGGTTGTTGGCTATTAAAAGAAGGGACACCTTTGAATAGATGCATCCATTCTAAGTTTGAGGCTCTGATACAACAACAATAGCAGCAAAGCAGTTTCCCTTAGAGGAAAGCAAAAGAGGACTCAATATCAAGTTTACTTTTCAAATGCGTATTCAAAGTTTTAAAGGTTGACCCTGTGCTTTAGAAGACTAACAAATGTTGGAAAGCACAAAGCGATAAACAAACATAGTAAGCCGTTCATTCTAAAGAAAACACTTAAATGAATACAGAAAAAAAAATCCTTAAGGCTAAGTAACAACTAAGGGCATTGATCTATGACGATGAATGGTGTTGATGTGCACTGGATACTTAGTAGATGCTTGCTTAACTGCATTACTTCACATCTGAGTCTCATTATCTCCATCTTAAATCTCAGGTGATAATCCAGTCCACTCTAACTACCCATACATTCCACACTTACAAGCTGGCCTACCTTCTCACTAAAACAAACGTCCAACCCCCAAATCAATACCCATGGTCATTCACAGTCTTTTGCAGAATTGCACAGAGGGACAGAATGCATGGTACCAGTATTTGTGTTCCCAACTGAGGTCAAACAATGGGACACTCAGCACTTCTCAGTGTTGCAGTTGTCCTTTTCATGATCCACTTAGTGTCATACTCTTTGCACTTTTGTGCTTTCTGTTGGTGACTTCCCTGGTTTAAATGCCCCTCCAAGCACAGCGCTTAAGAGCTATCCAGTGTTCCTAGGTACAAAAAGGCTGTGATGTGTCTTATAGATAAAAATATGTGTATCAGGCTAGCTTCATTCAGGTATGAACTACCGTGCTGGAGTTCAATGATAATAAGTTTATGTATAATAAATAAGGTATCTTTAAACAGAAATACATGTAAAACTCACACAAGATTACATGTTCACCTCCTGATGAAAATATTTTGACCAGAGGCTCACAGGAACCTGTGTTCTTCCTCTAGAAGCAATGGTTCAGTATTGCTAATTCCATGTTCATGCCCTGCCAATTGTTGTTGTTGTTATTTTTAGGTTCTAAAGAAATGTAGGTTAACAACCTGGTAAAGTGACCAGTGAAAGTGGACATTTGAGGAATCTCATCTACCTCAATGCAAAACCAGAGTTCTTAAGTGTCTGATAAGGAACACAATTAAAACTGTCAATCTCAGATCCACTATATCACATAGAGAAGGACAGGAAAAATGAAATTTAATTTCATTATATCACTTAAGTCAACATTATTAGAAGTGGGAAATATTAAGCTATCATTTACCATCAGTCAAAAGGCATCTGGATTCTAGATCAGGTTATCATTGACAGAAAGTTTTCTATCCACTCTGCCAACTAGAAAATCACAGTCTTTCATTCATAAATGCTTCCAACAAATCTAATTACAATGGCAGTTCGGACTTGAGTTTATTGGTGACAAGTCCTATTACCCTGCAAGTTTCAATTACAAAGCTGTCCTAGCAGCCCACACATCGGGCTGGTAAGAACAGAAACACACCAAGAAACGACGAAACTAGAGAATTTACTTTAGGAAACATGAGTGTATCATTCAGTTTTTTAAAAACAATAGTACTTTCACTAATTATAACAAATTATGGTATTCCCAAGCAGAGATAGACATTTTAAATTCTGTATACAATTATAACAAAGTAACTATTGGTTAAGGCCACTGTAATTTAGATTTCACTAATTCAGAATCAAGACCCTAGATAGATATTGATATTTTTTTTTTGAGAGAGAGAGAGAGAGAGAATTTTATTTTTTTTAATATTTATTTTTTAGTTTTCAGTAGACACAACATCTTTGTTTGTATGTGGTGCTAAGGATCGAACCCAGGCCGCACGCATGCCAGGCGAGCGCGCTACTGCTTGAGCCACATCCCCAGCCCTAGATATTGATCTTTTATTCCACAAATTTTAGTAGGACAAAGGATAAATTATATTAAAAGGGGCCAAAGTTTTCAAATATAGAAGAATTTAGAGAAAATATTAGGACCTTAAAAGCATCAATTTACATGTGACTTACTTATCTATCTAGTATTCATTAATCCTATATGCATTTATTAAGTTTCACTCTGAACCAGCCACCAGAAATCCCCAGGAAAAGACAGGACCAGGCTTCTGAAGCTTGCTATCTGGTAGTCAAGGGTCTAAACAGAAGGTCTGAAAGAGGACAAATACAACCGAGGCTGTAACTGCAAAGGAGGGAAAATGCCACCCAGATGACGCAAGACTGAAAATAGTCCCTAAAAAGGGATCTCACCTGCACTGAATTAGAACAAATTATACTCCATGCTTTTGTAATTATGTCAGAATGAATCCTTTTGTTATATATTACTGAAAAGAACCAATAAAGATAAATAATTTAATTAAAAAAGCAAAGTGGGGGGACCTCAATCTGGCACAGTTAAGGGTCCTTCTGAGGTCCCTTTATCAACTCAGTTCTAGTTCATATGAAAACTTGAAAAACAATGAAGTTATAAATCCATGGAGGTGAGAGGGAGACCTGGGGGATACCAGCACTGCTCACCCTCATCCTCAGTCCCTTTTGTCATCCAGACCTCAACTAATTGAAAGGGACTAAGGTCACCACAAAGTAGAGGCAGGCATCCTGCTTGGATGTTCCAGGATGTCACCGAGTGCTCCCTCCTAGCCCATGAAAACCTACGATGTGCTCACGGGAGAAAGAACCGGAGGGAGTTCCATGTCTTGGGATTGATTGCTTAGTCCAGTGATGGACAGTTCACTCACTTCATCTTTTCTCAGAAAAGGGACAATTCCATTGTACTACCACATAGTTTTATTCCTTTCTGATCTTCCTTTGTTTATAATACAAAATATCTGTGATTTAATGTCCTTTCCCAGGCTGAGGATCTGAATGGCTCATCTGTTTGAAGTTCCTAAAGAGAAACAGGATCGGTTGGGAGAACTTAATCACCGACATCCGCACACACAACAGCCCATCGCCAAGGCCTCACTGCCAGGGTCTCCTCACAACAGCACAGTCTGGGGGGGATCACTCCCTGACCAACAACAGAATGCTCTCACAGTCTTGAGGGAGAAAAAAAGAACATCCTTCTCATGAAATTGTTGGTATCCCTGTTCTAACAGGCAGATTCACAGTTCTTCCAGCTCTGCATTTTTTTTTTTTCTATTTCAGTCAGTCTAAGAGCTAGCAAGGCCAGTCCTTGGCCAGTCCTCCAAACCAAGATCATTAGGAATCAAATGTGATGGAATACATAGAGTCCATCAGACTGGATCAGTTATCGTAGTAAAAATCCATCACAGCTTTTGTTTTTAACATGACACACCCACAGAATTAAACGTCTCACATGCATTATATGATTTATTCCTTAGGAGAATGTAGTGATAAAGAGAAGGAAGCTAAGGCTGTTTAACACCACGGCCCCTCCTATTTGAATACAGAATCTTGTCCCCATGCTTCTAGGAAGGCAGGAGCTTTAACGAGAAGTCAAGAGGTGGCATGGGAAGCAGAGATTCCAGGACAGAATTGGTGGTGGGGTGAGGGGTAGGTAGTGGTCAGGCAAGGAGTGAAATTAGGGTCAGTCGGGAGAGGCCCCTGCACATGTGCTGCCCCAAATGGAGGAGGTCCCAATGCCCGCTCTAACTGAACTGTCTGTGTTTCACATAACCTTGAAGGTCTGTCTCTCACCAGATCTCTTTCCTTAGTTCTCTCTACTCAGAGGCCCTCCCCTCTGGGCACTAGGGAGACAAAAAGTAACACAAAGGACATCCTTCTCATGAAACTGGAAGAACTGTGAATCTACCTGTTAGAACAAGGATACCAACAATTTCATGGAGAACAAAAAGTAACACAAAGGCTTAGACATCTCTGAACCTATGCTTCATGATAAAAGACCCGGATCCTGACACCAAAGCATGAGCAGAAAGAGAAAGCAAAGGAGTTCAATCATTCAAAAATAAACCAGGTGAAGGAGTTGACAGAAAACACTCATTCAATCTCAGGACTGATTTAAAACAGATACTTATTCATTTATGTGACCATGTGTGTGTGTATATTGTTTATATATATAATCTTGCTGTGCACACAAGAGCATACACCGTGCTTATTACATATGATATACATATACTAAATTGTATATCATATATACAAATGTGTGTCTGTGTATGATTGCCAAATACTTATCTCAATCCATTTCTTCTTCTTCTGGACACAGAGATAAACTACATTTTCCTGCCTCCTCTGCAGTTACAATTTCAGCCAATGATATCTGCATACAGTCATATGTGACTCTACATTAAGCCCTTAGGGACATTCCACAGATGCTTCCACGCAGTTTTCTTCTTCTCAACACCAGGATAGATGGAGAGGAACCAAGGGTAACCTTGAACGACTCAGTTTGAGATGGCAGAGCTTCCATCAGCCTGGGCCCTTGAATAAGCATGTGGAGAATGAATCTTAATCACTGAATCTTAATACATTTTTATCGCTTGAGAGTTTATTTTTTACCATAACCAAGCCTCTTGTTTCTATTACACAGTTGAGAGTACCTTACTCTTGGGTAAACAATGAGGCACATGTCATGACAACTTAATAAATATATTGTAACATGTCTCCACTGCATCTCTCTCTCTCACTTCAATTCCTGTGCTCATCCGCCTTTCTCTCTTAGCATGGGGGATGAAGCCACTTGTATCAGAGAGAAGGAGGATTATTTGAGAACATGTCTGTCCACACAGTTTGCCCGCATAGGCATGCACTGAGCACTCTGCTGCTAGAAATTGACTCACCAGGACTGGGGTTGGAGCTCAGTGGCAGAGCACTTGCCTAGCACATGAGTTTGATCCTCAGAACCACATATAAATGAATAAAATAAAATATGTGTCCATCTATGACTACACATATTTCTAAAAAATGAAATTGACTCACCCTTTTAACTTTTCCTAAGTTAGGCAGACTGAAGTCCATTATTCTGAATTCACAACCAAAAAATCCATACCCCCCAAAGAAATAGAAATTAGATACTATATTTTTAAAATGTAGGTGACAAAAACTATGACCTTCATTCTTCCCAGCATTCCATTACTAGGTTACGATCAAAAGGCACTTTCCCAAGGCCAAGGAAATAAATTTGGAAGCATTTTGGAGGTCCTGGCACCTCAGATACTGAAATAATTTTTTTAGCATAGGTCAGAGATGGGGAGTTATTGCATAATTTAATCAAAATCATATCGAATGGGAAAACCTAGACCACATGAAGCAAGGTGTAAATTGTAATTCTAACAAGGAACTGTATCATCTGAACCTCCCTCCTTCAGTCAGCTCAGTATCTCTATGTAGCGCCCCCTTGCCCGCAAGGAAGACGCAACACTCAGGAATCTTCTTTCAGCAGTTTATTCAGGCCCCTGACAGTTCTTCTCCTCAGTTCTCCCCTTCAGTTCTCCCTCTCCGGATGCCCCTCCCAGCCTTAATAAAGCATCTCAAGCCCCAATGCAAAGCAGCCACGTGGAGCTTTCTCATAGAGTGATGAAAAGTCATGTGCCAACTCTCCCAAACAAGGAGTTGTTTGTCACAGACCACAGCGGAGCCAGCGCCATCATGTAATGGCGACCATAATTTGCATAAACGGCAGAAACGGCTCACCACATCTCTACTATCAAGCTCTTACACTTGTCCAGTCTCTCTTTAAACAAATTCTAGAAAATGGAAGCAGCCCCAACTAGATACACGTCAAAGAAAAACAGTCTTATTTCCAAGTGAAATAGTTTTGCAGTAACTTATCTCATTCTTCTCTGGACACAGTTCAATGCCAGGTGGTTTGGCAGAACATTTAAAGTATGAGGGATCAAGGTCTTGCTTCTAGTTCTTGTACCTTGTAACTGGTTTCAGAAGATCAAAACCTATCAGGTCTCAGTTTTCTCATTAAAAAGCAAGAGGAAAGGATAAAGGAGCATCTCCCTATGGTGTGCATGTACACATATATAACAAAGCATCCCACTATTATGTATTATTATAATATGCCAATAAAACTATGGGGGGAAAAAGAGTCTCTCAATTCCTCTTTCAGCTCTCTTAGTTGGATGAGTACTGCCTTGTCATGCATCTTCTATCCAGGTTAATAACGAAAACCAATTCCTTTATTTTATGAGGTCCTTATGTTCAACACAAAATCCATAGTTAATCAGGATTTTAAAATACTATTTTATAGTCAATCATGATGGAATTCACAGTGTGGGAATTGCTCAAAGAATTAAAAATAGAACTACATTATGATCCAGCAAACTCACTACTGTGTATATATATTCATAAGAAATCATATGTTGATATGCACTCCCATGTTTACAATAGCCAAGTAATGGAATCAAACTAGGTGACTACTGACAAATGGACCAGTAAGGAAAATGTGGCATAATGGAATATTATCCCACAATAAAAAAAAATGAAACCCTGGTATTTGCAGCAACAAGATGAACATGAAGGATATTATGTTAACTGAAAGAAACCAGACATAAAAAGACAAATACTACATGTTATCATTCATGTGTGGAAGCTAGAAAAGTTCATCTCATATAGAGAGTAGAATAGTGGTTATAGAAGCTGGGAAGGGAAAGAGAGCGGCTGGTTAACCATACCAAATTACAGTTAGGAAGAATAAGTTCTAGTGTTCCATGGTCCAGTAGAGTAACTATATATAGTGGACAATAATTTATTGTATGTTTCAAAATGGCTAGAAGAGAACACTATGTTCCCAGCACAAAGAAATGATAAATGTTTGAGGTGACAGATATGCTAATTGGCCTGATTTGATTACATATTGTATACACGTATCAAAACACCACACTATAGCCCATAAATATGTATAGTCAAAAATTTAAAAAAACATTTTAAGATTGCTTTAAAAATCATGCTAGATTCCCATAAATAGTTATTCATATCTGCCAATCAAATCAGCCAAATTCACTTACCAAAATCCATTTAATACATCATGTGCTGGCATTCTCCAAAATACATTCTCTTATTATGTTTACTAGAAAGAATTTTTAATGAGCAGCTGCCTCAAAATTAATTAATGTGTATAGCTTACACTATAAAGTTACAAGCCAAATCCCATTACAACTAATACAGTTTCAGTGAATAGCTCAAATTGCAAAGGATAGCCAAACTCCAGCTGATGGCCTATTTAAAGCAGTATGTGAATCAACAAACTTTTAAGAGCATGAAACAAACAGTTCAGATCATGATGTATATTGCATTCTATGAACTTGATACCAGGAATTCTAGCAAATTAAGGAAACCCTAATGATAGTTTTTTTCTTTTTTTTTCCACTATATACTCTAAATCTTTTCCATCATAGTCCCAGGCTGCTTTTAAGGTATTTGATCACACCAACTACATTCTGATTTTTCTATACCCCCCAAAAAAAATTCTCAAACTGAGCAATTATTTTACAGCTCATTAACCAATTTCCATCAAACCCTGCGGACATTTCATTTATAGCCTATTCATGTGCTAAATTGCAAAGCATTTTTTAAAGAAAACTAAAACCACATTAAATAAAGCTGAAACACAGCTCTGTCCACATTTTTTTTTTAAACATCAAAATCAGGTATAATTGAAAGACAATGATCACACATCTCGCTGGCACACTTGTTTCATTTTTGCAAACAAACATTCATACTTACCTATGGGATGCTTCCATCTGCTTCCCTCAGTTTGGTTTCCATGTCTTCGCTTTAATTATAGTATGTGGGCAAGTTACCAACATCTTACTACTTAAACAACTGTGGCCTTACTTTACAAAATCATACTCTGCCAAAAAATGAAATCAGATTTTCTCAAATCATCTTTCAGCAACTAGTCTTTAAATCAGTAGAAAAGGAAACCTTCCCATGACAACTTGGGAAAAATATAAATCTCACCATCACTTAATTAAGTCTAGAGCTGTGCACTCTATAGTAAGTTAGCCATGCACACAGAATACCTACTCTCTTAGAGGCTAAATCCAAACTTAATGTTTAAGAATATTTTGAGAATTGGTATAATAGAAATCTTAGTAATAAAAAAAAACATTTAGTAGGTACACGGTGGCCAAATATATCTCAATTGGAGATGAAAGCATAAGCATTTATGGCTCAGGATATTAGGCCCATACCAAAAGTGACATGGGCTCACAGAAGTGCAAACCTTGATCACACTAAAAGTCCCAATGAACAGCAAAAGCTTCAGTACAGTACCCAGACACTTTGCCTTTGCCACACCCCACTTCTGACACCCTCAAAGAAGCAGCATAACTGATTTATCTTTCATCCAGATGGCTGGCGTCCGGAACAGACTTCAAATGCTGACTGTGTCTTGGGCATGCTTATTCAGTGAGACTTGAAAGCCATTATTCACTAATTTCATGTGGAAATGAAATTTCAGCTTCCCATTGTGTACAAATAACTTGGCCACTTATACCACATACAAAAAGTGCTTTTTGCCAGGCGAGAGTGGACGGCTAGAATGCAAAAGCTCTCCTGTGTGCTTCCCTGGCCCGGACCCAAGCTGGCATATGGCAGCTCCACCAACCACCTCCACAAGAAATACTAGGTGAATGCTCTAAGCAAGCTCTGATAATCTGATTCACAAAGCACTCATTAGAAGGTTGTCTTCTGCCTCTATTTTCCTTCAGGATGGGATATTCAGCTTATTTAATAGAAAAACATTTCAGTACATTATATTTTTCTCCTTTGCTTCCACCCTCCCACAACACTGACTTTAAAGACAGGCAATTTTGCCAAAATTTTGATATATTTAAGAAGAATCATGAGTTTCTAAGCTTTCTTACCTTATCATTTCCTTATTCTATAATTTAATCCTCAACATAGGGTTTGCTTTCTGTTTCAAGTCTGGGACTAGCAGGCAAAGAAAACTGGCTTTTTAGAAAGCAAGTTGGAAGCTCCAGTAAGCTAGTATGCTTTGTGCGGAAGATTCCCACACACTGCATATAAACAATTATTGATGTTTTCTGGAACTTCATTCCAGAAATTCTTTGCTTTTAAATGTCAGAGAACTCTCTTCTCTACCCTTCTTGGGGTTTTCTTTCAGGCTCAGCTGTATTACTCAGCAATAATTAACAAAAATTCACACATACAGACATATATTTCATGCTTTGACTGACAGGCTCAAAGTATCTTAGAGACATTATGAAAATCACTGATGACTTTTAGCTCTGGAACCTGACTTTTGGATCTTCCCCAAGAAGATTTATTTACATCAAGTTTGCAAAATACAATTTGTATTTATAAATTCAGGCATTTTATCTGGTGCTCAACTGTTGACACAAGTTGTATCCCTGGGATTGACTTTGTTTTCCAAAGAAAGTTCCCAGAGACATAAAATACGGCAGTCTTTGGTGATCTTTCCTCCTGATTCCAAGAAGTAATGCCTTTTTCTCCTCTCCTACTTTTATCGACTGTCTCAGGTCTTTGTTTTTCAAAGACCCCAGGAATGTGGTTTGATCAAAGGTCTTTCTCTGGTCAGTCTTCTAAATTTCAGGATGAGATGAGTGATCTGGATACAGGGATATCTTAGACATTAAAAATAAAATGAGGCTGGGGATATAGCTCAGTTGGTAGAGTGCTTGCCTTGCATGCACAAGGTCCTGGGTTCAATCCCAGCACTACGAAAATAAATAAATAAATAAATAATAAACAAATAAATAAATAAAAATAAATTGACCAAGACCAAACAGCTCAATCCCTATTTTAAAACATCTTAATCCCAATTTCTAAAAAGAGTAAATATTATCATAATCTGACTTGGTTAAGTGCATGCATTTTCTAAACTATAAAAACATTAGATAGAACATTTATAAAAATGAACTCTGACCTACCCCTGGAATTATACTCTACTACAACAAAAGGGAAAGGACATGTCATTAAAAATTTTAAAAAAAAAGGTAATAGAAGGGAAATCAATTGAGTAGAGCTAGTAGACTAGGGAGGAAGAAGGGAAGAGAAAGGGAAGGTACTGAGGAATGAGATTGATCAAATTATGTTAAGGGCATGTATGAATGTGGCACAATGAATACTACTATTATGTATAATTATAACACACCAATAAAAATTTTACAAAGAGTAAAAGTGCTTTAAAAGCAAGAACCTAGCTCTATCTGAGAGATAATACCCAGAGACAAACAAAAATGTTCCTAGAACTTCTAGAAGCTGAGACTTTGAGGAAGCAGCTGGGTTGGATGAGACAGGAACATATCTGTCCCCAAAGTGTATCTGTTGAGCCAAATCATACTTGTTATTTGGAATATGGATTTATTGAAGGTTTGGTGCAGACAGATAAGAGAGAGGCAACTTTTAGCCATGTTCATGTACTCTTCAAAGCAGTCTTGAAAAGGATACTGTCACTGCCTATCAGCCAGACCTTTCTTAATAGTCACTTTGATCTATCAGTTTTAAAAGAAATATAAATGAATGAGAAAACATTTTTGAAAAACAAGAAAGAAAAGAATACACAGACCCAAATTCAAAGACACATAAACAATAAATCAAAGTGAATGTATATTTATCTTCCTCTCATACCTGGGAGTCATTATTGGGAAGGCCACATATTTTTACATTGAAGGAATAAATGTCTGTTTTTGTTCATACAAATGGTAGATTACTATAAAACTAGGGTAACATGATATACATCAATGTATATTTTATATCCCAAAATAAAAAAGCAAACTGTCATAATGTTTCTTAGATGTTAAGTGCTTGGCATTTTTAGCTGACCATATTATACTGAAAAGTTCAAAGTAAACACTTTAAGGATCCTTTGAGAAATCATTTTATTATACTCCTCTTAAAGGAAAAAAAATATTCAGGAGCAGCAAATCCTGGATTCTTCTATCATTTAACTGTAGTCCAAATTTTTAAAATCACAATTAGCAGGGCATTGTTCAATAAAGTTGTATCTGGAAAGATGACCTTTACTACGATCTTTTTTTTTTTTTTTTTAACAGAAAGGCAGTTCTAGTCAAATCTCAGAAAAATGAGAAAATTCCCCAAAAGAAAGTCAATCACTCACTGTAGCACTTCCCAGTATTTCATCTCCAGAATAGCTGCTCATAGTTACCATGAGCAGTAAAAGTAGCATAGAAAAATATTCTGCCACAGCATTTGCTTTTGATTCCACCCAGTAGCTATGGAAACTATATTTCAAAGGCCAACTGGCCCTTTTCTGGGCAAACCACATAAAATCAAATTCTTCCTTGCACTGGTGGATTCCATGGTTAGAAGCTTCATTTTTCAATATGGTCAAATCATCTAAGCCCTCTCCAGCTTTAGCTCAGGTATTTCAAGCAAAAGCTATGATATTTACTGGACACCTTGAATTTAAATTAGGAAACACATGGAGGTATTTCTCAATCAGGCTGCAAGGAGCCTTTATTAGTGTTCTTTGGAGGAAAAAAATCAACAGGAAGTATGAAAAGAAGATTTAGTAGATTGGCTTACATGACCAGAAGCTGGATAATCCAAAATGGCTGTCTACAGGCTGGAGAGCTGGAGGAATCAGTAGCTGCAAAGTCCAAAAGGCTGAAGCCTCAGAATAAGAGGGATCAACCATGCTATGTAAATCTGAGACTGAAGGCTCAGAAAACTCCCTGGACAATCACTGCCAGAGTTGGCATGGAAGAATGAAGGCGCCAGAGTCTGATATCCTTAGTCAATCACAGCAGCAATCAAGAACCCATTCAAGGATTAAAAAAAAATGTGGCATATATACACAATGGAATATTACTCAGCAATAAAAGAGAATAAAATCATGGCATTTGCAGGTAAATGGATGGAGTTAGAGGAAATAATGCTAAGTGAAGTTAGGCAATCCCAAAAAACCAAATGCCGAATGTTTTCTTTGATATAAGAAGGCTGATTCATAGTGGGGTAGGGAGAGGGAGCATGGGAGGAATAGAGGAACTCTAGATAGGGCAGAGGGGTGGGAGGGCAAGGGAGGGGGCATGGGTTGTAAATGATGGTGGAATGTGATGATCATTATTATCTAAAGTACATTATAAAGACATGAATTGGTGTGAATATACCTTGTATACAACCAGAGATATGAAAAATTGTGCTCTATATGTGTCATAAGAATTGTAATGCATTCCGCTGTCATATATTAAAAAAAAAAAAAAAGAACCCATTCAAGAAGAACGGAGCTTGCACCTACTGCTGCTTCCTTGTTCTTCCAACTTTTATTACATCCAAGTCACCATCCTATTGGACAGTGCTGCCCATGCTTAGGGAGACTCTCTGTTTCAGTTCACTGTAACACACGCCAATCATTTCTAGACACACCTTCATTGACACACTCAGAAGTCTCTTAATCTTTAGCATTTCTTAATCCAATCAAGTTAACAATTCAAATTAACCATCACAAAGTCTTAATACTCAGAGATCCAGCCAGTGACTCACTCCTGTAATCCCAGTAGCTTGGGATTCTGAGGCAGGAGGATCACCAAGTTTGAGCCAACTTCAGCAATGGTGAAGCCCTAAGCAACTCAGTGAGACCCTGTCTCTAAATAAAATAAAAATAGGGCTGGGAATGTGGCTCAGAGGTTGAGTGCTTCTGATGCTCCTGAGTTCAATCCCCAGTACTTAAAAAAAAAAAAATAGAATGTCCAGATAATAAGAAGTAATGTCTGTGAAATCTGCCTTATATACTCCAAGTAATACAATGTTTGCATATTTATATTCCCCTCTGTCTCCTCTTCTGAGGTAGAAATGCACATAATCACCATGACTTGCAATGTCATTGGTCCATGTGTTTTTCCTTTCTGTGCCCACACATGTACTTGGACAGGAGCTAAAACTGGGGGTCAAGAGTTTCCTTCTATTTAAGATTTGTCTTTTGTGGCTCCCTCAGTAGGAAAATGATTGACAAGTTAAAAAAATAAAGCAACACTAAAGCCTTTTTTTCTACACAGATTTTATTCACACCCCACTCAAAAATGGAACCTTCTCCAGAGATCAATTTCTGGGTTTTTTTTCACTGTTCATTTTTTATTATTTTATATCCTTAACTATATTTAAGCTTTTATTTTGGCACACAACTTAATAAAGCTGTTTTTCCTTGTATTCATTTTCCTACTTCAACTATCACCTTAATTCATATTTAGAGTCTTCCCACCACCTAGTCAAATCCCCTCAGAATCTCTCTCTCTGTATAAGACCTCCCTCATCAAATTCAGGAATTTTGAAGTTTGCAAAATCAGGACAGAATAACATCTTCCAACATGCATGGATTTCTCTCATTGGTTTTTCATTGTCACCTTTCTCTTTAACCTCCCATTGGTCTCATAAAATTTATTGACAGTGGACTCTTTATAGAGTGTTATTTTATGCACAGTTAGCATGACACTCAAAACATTAAAATCTATGATGCCCAAGACAATCTTAAAGATGGACAACAAACATTACAGGACTTACACTGCACATCAAGAACAGTTGCAAAGGAAGAATCAATACAGTGTCTTTGAAGCAAAAAAAAAAAAAAAAAAAGAAATCAAAAAGACCCATGGAACAGAAGGGAAAACCCGAAACAGGCTCTCACATAATTATATCTGACAAAAGTGACAAGGGGACGTACTTAGGGAAGAAAGGTCTTTTCACTACATGGTTCTGGAAGTCCATAGGAGAAAAATGACTCCTGATTCTTAGCCCATACCACCAACCAAAAGTCAATTCCTGAGGGAGTGCAACTATACATAGAAGATAGAAAGCAGCAAAACAACTATTAAAAAAAAAAAAAAAACTCAACCACTCAGAATAAGCAAAAGTTTCTTAGATCACAGCAAATACTAAGCATGAAGGGGGGCCTGGCAAACTGGCTTCTCTTTTTCACAATAAAAATATATTCAAAAATATTAAGAAGAAAGCCACAGAATGGGAAAATATACGTTTTTAATATCTATACCCACATAAAGACTTAAAAATACCAAATGCCCATCATCAAGGACATAGAGAACACAAAACCCTCATTCACTGCTGGTGGGATCTAAATTGGTACAATCAGTTTGGCGAACTGTTTGGTCGTACCTAGTACACCTAAACATAAGTATACTGAAGAGCCAAGAAAATATTTAACAAAAATATGTACAAGATGTTCAATAGCTACATGCTCCACAAAAACCCTAAGCCAGGAAAATATTCAAATGCCCATCAATACTCATAAATAAACTATGGTATATGCAGTTAATAGAACACTGCACAGTAACAATTTAAAACTACTTGCAGGGGCTGAGGTTGTGGCTCAGTGTCAGAGTGCTCACCTTGCGCATGTGAGGCACTGGCTTTGATCCTCAGCATCACATAAAAAACAAACAAAATATTGTGTCCATGTATAACTAAAAAACATAAAAATATATATGACATATATAAAACTGCTTGCAATAATATAGGTAAGCATCACAATTATAACATTAAATGAAAAAAGCCGCAAAAATCAAAATAAAAGTATTGAATAGCCTACTTATACAAACCTCAAACAGGAAAAAAACAAATTTATGGCACTATAAATCATGATAGTATTTGCTGGTGACTACAACAGGATACAAAGTGTATTCTTGACTTCTTTTCCTTACTTGTATACCATTACATGGGTGTATTCACTTTGTGAAAAAACAATATGCTTTGGATTTGTGTGCTCATTGGAATGCAGGTTACACTTTGTTAAATAATTTCAAAAAATTAAAGGCACCACTCTATTCTTTTGTTTATTTGTTCATTTTAGATATATATGACAGTAGAGTATATTTTGACATATTATAGATACCTGGAGTATAGCTTATTCTAATTATGACCTCATTCTGGTGGTGGTATATGATGTGGAGTTTCACTGGTGTGTATTCAGACCTGAACATAGTAAAGTTATGTCCAATTCATTCTGCCTTTCCTATTCCCATCCTCCCTCCCTTCCATTGATTTCCCCTTGTCTAATCCAATGAACTTCTATTCTCCCTCCACTCTGACATTGTGTGTTAACATCTACCTATCAGAGAGAACATTTGACCTTTGGTTTTGGGGGATTGGCTTATTTCACTTAGCATGATAGTCTCTGGTCCCATCCATTTACCTGCAAATGCCATAATTTTATTCTTCTTTATGGCTGAGTAATATCCCATTGTGTACATGTACCACATTTTCTTTATACATTCATCTGTTGAAGGTCACCTAGGTTGGTTCCATAGCTTAGTCATTTTGAATTGAACTGTTATAAACATTAATGAGGGGGAGTCACTATAGTATGCTGATTTTGAGTACTTTGGGTACATGCCAAGGAATGGGATAACTGGGTCAAATGGTGGTTCCACTCCAAGTTTTCTGAGAAATTTCCATACTATTTTCCAGAGTGGTTGTACCAATTTGCAGTGCCACCAGCAATGTATGAGTGTACCTTTTCCCTCAATCCTCATCAACATTTATTATTACTTGATTTCTTGATAATTGCCCTTAGTGCCTATCAACAAAAAATGGCATGGTATTGGCACCAAAACAGACATGAAGACCAATCGTACAAAGTAGAAGACACAGAGACAAACCCACACAAATATAGTCATCTCATACAAGACAAATATGCCATAAACATACATTGGGAAAAAATAGCTTCTTCAACAAATGGTGCTGAGAAAACCGGAAATTCATATGCAGCAAAATAAAATTTAACTCCTATCTCTCACCTGCACAAAACTCAACACAAAGTAGATCAACAACCTACGCATTCAATCAGAGCCCCTGAACCTACTAGAAGAAAATGTAGGCCCAGCTCTCTACCATGTCAGCTTAGGAACAGACTTCTTCAACAAGAATCCTAAAGCATAAGTAGTAAAATCAAGAATCAATCAATAAATAAGTAAATAAATGGGACAGTATCAAACCAAAAATATTCTTCACACCAAAGGAAACTATCAAGATTGTGAAGAGAGAGCTTAGAGAATCAGAGAAAATCTTTGTCACCTGCACCTCAGATAGAGCATTAATCTCCAGGAAATATGAAGAACTCAAAAATCTAACACCAAAACCCCAAATAACCCAAGCGATAAATGGCCAAAAGAATTGAAGAGGCACTTCCTAGAAGAAGAAATACAAATGGTCAACAAATATATGAAAAAATGTTCAAGATCTTTAGCAATTAGAATTAAAACCATCCCTACTTACAATGGATATATGATACAGTTTTAAAGTTAGAGAATTTAGAGGGAAAGCATGAGGAACAGGTAACACATCACAATCAGTTTCCATTGTTGCATTCAGCGAGTTCCTACACCGGGGCCAGGATTTTAGGAGTGATGAAAATATAAGAAATATAGAAAAATGTACCCTGCTCTTCAGGAGTTTATAACTCAGAGAAAGAGAAGAATAAAGATTTAATTTAACAGAAAAAAAAGGAGATAGAAATAGCAGATATGGAATGATTATAATGCTGGGGCAGCCAACTCTTGTATGTTCCAACAGCTGAGCTACAGGGAATGAGAAGCATGATAGTGCAGGTCTGAAATCATCAAGACAGATTTTCCTCAAGGAAATGGCAAATTTGAGTGCTGAATGGAATGAAGAACAGTATCTGAATCCATAGTCTCAGGAAATAGTAGTCTCTCTCTCTGGTGAGGGAGACTCCTAAGGACAATGCCAGGTGACAGTGAACAGACTACATTTTCCTGGTTAGGCAGGTAAGGAAGAGCCTTTGGAAAAGAAAACACTGAAAATCAAGATGTATTCTAGAGGGGGAAAAAAAAATCACCATCCACCCTTGGAATAACAACATGAAAAATGCTTGTTACAGAAAATAAAAAACAGACATATCTATGCAGGGCACAGTGGGGCACACCTGTAATCCCAGTGTCTCAGTGGCTCAGGAAGCTGAGGTGGGAGGATGCCAAGTTCAAAGGCAGCCTCAGCAACTCAGCAAGACTCTCTCTCAAAATAAAAAAATAAATGATAAATAAAATGGTTGGGGATATGGCTCAGTAGTCAAGCACACTTGGGTTCAATTTCCAGTACAAAAAAAATGACATATTTATTCCTTCAATATAATAATATCTATATCTCTATCTATATATGTATATATTATTTTTTTCTGAAAACTCTTTAAAGTGGATCACAGTACATTACGAAGGAACAAAAATTTCCATTGTGCTGCAACTAATATTCTTTAAGAATGAGATAGATTAGAAAACACTTGCACTGCACAGACCTTAGCAGAAACTTACATAATTATTGCAACTGATCCTGCAGCCAATGGCTGGGATTGGTGGGGAAAGGCATAATGGAAGCAAGGTGAGGTACCAAATGCAGTGGCCAACTCTTCACGCTTGCCCTTCATTTCAATTTGTGGTTTAGCACCATTTCATGAAGTCTGAAACTATGGTGTGTGTATATATTTGCATGCATATGTGTACTGGGTTGAAACATAAAATGTATTTCTTTTGGTAGCCTTGTCAATAAAGTTTGAAAAACAGTCCTCTAGAAGGGCAATTCTACAGAATTTATTTGAACAAAGAAAGGGTTAATAAAGTCTGTGCCAAAATGACAATTAGGTGCATTGTAAATGAGTGAGCAGCCAGGCAGTGTTAAATCTGCACTCTGAAGATATTGAGTCCCACTCAATTTATGCTTAACGTCTTAGAGTTATTTACTCCTCTCTGGATGCCCTGTTTCCCAGAGGTTCCTCAACCTATGGTTCCTTTTAATAATACGAAATGAGGCCAGAATTTAACCATTTTCTAAATTCAATACTTTCAGCATGATGAAGCTAGCAAAAATTTGAGATCTTGTGAATGGAATCATTTATATCCACCTACTATTTAAAGTAATGTTAGTTTGTCTTTAAGATTGTGTTTCATTTATAAACACAGGTTACCTACCTAGTTCTCCTTAAAAACAGTCAAATAATGAAATTTAGGGCAGAAATGTGATGTAACTACTCTTTAAATTATCCTATTATTTGCAGGATGGAACTGGAGGTCATTGCATTAAATAAAATGTCAGATGATACAGAAAGACAATGGCTCTATCAGTAGTGATTAGTAGAGACTGGGAAGGATACTGGTGGAGGGGGACATAAGGAAGCTGGATAACAGGTACCTAAACAGTTGGGAAGAAATGGTAAGTACAATGTTCTATAGCACAGTAGAGTGACTATCACTCACAGACTTCTTACGCATCTTATGAAGAACTAGAAAAGCTCGAAGCTGCAAGCACAAAGTAATGATAAGGAGATGGAAACATGAATTACCCTGATTTTTTCAGTACATGTTATATACATGTATTGAAATATCACACTGTACCCCATAAATTTGTACCATTATGCATTAAAACTTTTTTAAAAACGTTAAAGGCGATGGAAACTTTTCTGACTTGATCATTCTACATGGTATTTGTACATTAAATTATCACACTGTACCCCTTAAATCTATACCAAGTTGTTATTTAAAATAATCGATTACCTTGGTGGTTGTCATGTTTCCTGACATAATTTTCACTGTATAAATTTAGCTCTTGTGAGACTAACGGATGTTTTATGATAGTCTCATTAATGATGTTGACATTAAAAACGAAGAAACAGTAAAAATACTTGACATATAGCAATTTTGTTCTATGTTAATTTCCTAGCCCCTTAACGTTTTGCACTATTCATTTATAATCACATAGAATTTCCCAACCCTTTCAAATTTTATAGCATAAAATTAAAATC
Organism: Marmota marmota marmota; assembly: GCF_001458135.2. Lineage (NCBI taxonomy): Eukaryota > Metazoa > Chordata > Mammalia > Rodentia > Sciuridae > Marmota > Marmota marmota. The sequence goes on from NW_026000021.1 coordinate 6,763,747, forward strand.
CAATAAGCAGCCTCCACCTATGTACCTACCCTCATCACTTTAAATTAAAAGGAAAATCCCCTAGGAACCCAAGGTCTTATGTGGTAAAAAGCATTCCAATAAGCCTCACAAAGCCTTTATTGTGGGAGGATATCCATTAACAGTTAAAGACCCACTTAAATACATGAATATATGTTTTCTTTACAAAAGTGTATCCGAGGAGCAGAGAAGACTTACATTCATTCTGAAACCTGGCAACCGCACGGAGGCAGGCACAGAACATCTCAGGTGTATATTCCCTTCCTGTTCTGTCTATGTCTGCTTCTCCATGGTTTTGTGATTTCCGACACCCTCCCCCTTACCACATCCTTTTCTGCTGTGGCTAGTTTAAGTCATGTTTGCCTCAGGTTACGTGTTCCAGAATCACTCTGAAGTATTTCGAATGGGTTACTGGACTAGGAGAAGGGAACTGAAAACTTTAAAGATCCTGTCAGATTATCTGTAGTCTCTTTGCCAGTAAGGTCATGTGTTAATTGCGTGCTAATAGACCAATCATATTGTTGATGAAGTGTTCCAAGCAGCTGAGAAATTCATCCCAAGTAGTAGTGTGGATATTCTGGAGTAACTATTGTTACTGCCCAGGAAGAAAATGGGCTCCATCGGCACTAAAAGGGAAACACTAGTGATCAATCCTTTCATATCAGCCTCCCGGGTCAAGCTCCCTGGATTTCATTACAGATACCATGAGAAGATGGTGGGATAATGCTCTGTTGACAACAGGTGCCCCACTGAGCTACACTGCTTGTGATCATTCCTAAATCGGCATGTTCCACTTCCTTCTATACACTCTCAGGAAGGGTTTCCTTTTGTCCATCTCTCATCAAACCAGCCGCCCAAGGTCAAGGTTCCATCAAAAGGCAATCTACTAGTTTTAGATGGGGATTCTCCTTTACCATGTGCCTCCTACACGCGGGCAATGAACGTAGGACAGGATCATGTGAGAACATTTCAGAGGAGGTATCCAACAGCTAGAAGAAAGGCAGCATTGGAGCCAGGTGTCCTTGGTCAACCTACTTGAATTTCCTAGGCCTTAGCTCCCTAACTTGTAAAATGTGGCATCAAGATTCAAGAAAAATTCTCTTCTATATACAGTTGGGTAACAGAGATTCATGGCAACATCCTTTACTCAGACAGATCCAGCCCAGATGCCTACTCAACACTGTGCTGCTCTAGCTTATTCTCCCATCAAGTCATCAGAGCAGCCCTGGTCCTTGGGAAATTCTATTTCTTCCTTCCTCAATTTCAATTTGCAACTTCACTATCCTGAAAAAAAATAATAATTCCCCCTTTGCTGCCCCGTTTTAGATTAGCAGTATCCCTGGACGCTGCCCATAATCTTACTTTCTGATTTTTGTTCTCTTTCAGAGACGCCACTAAATTTGTTTGTCCTGAACTATGCCTGACATTTTAGTCACTCTCCTCTCCTAGCCCAAAATCTATATTATGCCCCCTGACACATTTGCTTCAACAGCTAATCCAGTAGTGGTTTGCAAAATGATGTCCCCACCTCCACCTCAACCCATGTCTGCATCCTCATCTCCAGAACCTGTTAATCTTTTTCTTACATGGCAAAAAGGAGTTTGCAGGTGCAATTAAGGATCTTGAGATGGGGAGATTATCCTGGAATATCTGAGTGGGCTCAGAATCATCAGTAGGGTTTTTATACAAGGGACCAAAAGATTCCAGATTAATAGAAGAAGGTATGATGATGGAAGCAAAGGTTGAAGTGATACTGTTGCTGGAAGAGGGCTACAACCAAGGCATTCAAGCATCTTTGAGAAGGTGGGAAGGGCTTCATTCTATCCACAGAGCCTTGAAAAGTAATGCAGCCCTGCCAACAACTTGATTTTAGGACTCCCGACTTCCAGAACGGAGAGGTAATATAGGTGTGTTATTTCAAGCCACTAAGTTTGTGGCAACTTGTTACAGCAGCCATAGGAAACTCATACACCCTCTAGGTACCACCATCCCCAGACTGCTTAATGCCAAGTACCCTTCTTCCTTTCTTTCCTTGTTCCTTCTAGTAACTGTTGAATGAGGACCTCCACATTTAGCTCTACCATCAGTACTGAATAATGAGCAAGACAAACATTGTCTCTATGTTCATGACACTCTAACAAGAAATTCTGACCTGAAACTATAGGTACGAATGTGATGAGAACCACAAAGGAAGTACAGGATGCACACTGCAGGTGGTGGGGGCTGGGAAAGGCTCTGACAGAGTCTATGGATGGAGGAAGTTTAAGCTGAGACCTAAGAGATGAGGAGTCATTAGTCTGGAGAAAAGAGCCCAGCAGCCAGCAATGTGCTTTTTGAGCAGTGAAAAGGTGAGTGAAGAGGGAAGCCAAGGAGAAGCCAGGGCCCAGGCAGGCAGAACTTGTGGGCCACGGAAATGTTTTGCTGTTTTTTACTTTGGCATAAGGAGAGAAGTTTAAACAGAACAAGGACATCTGAAAATGCCTGGCTCTTGAGACAACATCAGGGAAGTGACTTCAGGACACAAGGACGAACACTGTGTTCAAGCCTTTGAGGTCCTGATTTAATGTGCAAATATTCCTCAGGAAAAGAAGTACATATTCATCTACAGCTATGTGATCAAGTTTATCAGAAACAATTTCATCTCTCAGTGAGTAGACCACTGAGCAGTTCCGCAAAGAAGGGAGGGAAGGCTGAGAAAAATGCATGGCAAATGGAGTGAGCAGTCAGCCAGGCCGGCCTCCAGGGACTCAGTCCAACAGACCATTGACCCGGGGAGCGAGTGAGGTTGCTGGCCAGTGGCCCAAGCCTTGTGCATTCAGGACCTGCAGGCCAGAATAACCCAATTCACATTTGCCATTGGATGGGCCTTTAGATGGCTGGGCTGTCTGCCTCACCCTGGTACCCACCAAGCAGACAGCTCAGCTCAGACCACGGCTTGAGGCATGCAGGGAAGCGTTCCAGGCATGCCTCCCAAAACACGTAGAGGCAGCTGAGGACAAGGCCACTGGCTCCTCAGGCAGGCGCTTCCCTCCTGCACTGCTGGCTATTTTCTCAGTGGAGAAGAACCTAAATTGGAAGCAAATTCTCTCAGATTTACTTTTATTAGCCTTTAAAGCAAACATCTGCTGCTAGTCCCTATCACACAGTGAAACAGAAAACCGATAAACGAATTTTGACCCAGACCCTGAGACTGCCATTGAGCTCTCCCAACGACATTCAGATCTTATATGAACATTCTGGTCTGTATTTGGTGACATGGGTCTGACCTCACCAGGCACATAGATTTTAAGGAGAAGAACGCACCATCTAGCACATGGCAGATGCCAAAAACAAAACAAAACAAAACAAAAAAACACATAAGATCATTCATTATTGACTCCACAACGCACTCTACCCAACCTTAACCCAAAGCAGAAGCTTGCTACCTGACAATTTAACATATATATGAAATTTAGAAAATGCAAATTAAATCAGTGTATAGAAAGAAGCATGAACTCCCAAAAATTAATTTAAAAAGCCTATTCCTTTTCATAGCAATGAAGACCAGACACAGATGCATATTTCTGCCCCATAAGCAATCAACCACATTTTATGTATTTCAGTGGTTCTTTGAAATCAAGGTTTTAGGCCTGTGAGACCATAAGGAATTTTCTCAATGTCAATCATGGCCATAACCCACTACAGTCTTATTTTAATTTAATAGGCAAAAGGTATCTGATGAACCTAAGTTTCATTCAAGAATCGAAAAGTGAATGCAATGGGGGATAAGGTTAACTACAGTGAGTTAATAATGTCCTCCTAATACCAGGAATATCCTTAGTCACAAGATAGTGACATTCTAATCCCCATATCTCCCGATTAAACAAACAAGAGACCAGCAGCTTCATTTTCAGATGGGAAAGACATGTATAAGCAATAAGGCGAGAGTTCCTGACAATAAAAGTTACTTAGAAAAACTGTAAAATCACGTTACCCAGAGGTCTTTAAAAAAAATGCATGTGCTTGTATTGGTTTGATGTAAGCATGCCTAGGAGCAGTTGCAGAGAAAAAAGACACTTTGAGCTTCCATTGTCACCACAGGGCTCTTTTTCTAGTCACAAACAAGCAGACACACCAAAGCATGATCTCCCAACAACGTCACAAACTCAGAGACGCATTGCCACAGACTGAGGCTGCTTTCCTCTCTGTAATACATGAACTGTCAGATCAGATCACAAGAGACCACAGCACAGAGCTTTGCTGCTGTGAAATGGTCACCTTTAAACTCCGAGGATACATTTCTTCTACCCTGTCATAGATTTAAGCAAAAGAAGTATACTAAGAACTTCCTCCAGCCCCAGGGAAGTGAATTCAGCTACCTCATTTTAAAGCACAGGTTCCTGAGGCCAGAGCCAGGTTGCCCAGACGCACCAACAAATACAAACGCAGAATGCCTCCATTCCATGCCAACCATAAAAGGGTCTGGGAGGCTTTTGAAGTCGTAGAGCACAATGCCTGCAAATTTAAATTCATGACTTACTTGCTGCTGGTAGAATTCATCTTATGTCCAGAATCTTCTACTGAAACAGTCATTTACAAAAACAAGCCAGCACACTTTACCATCTTCTCAAACAGGCGACAAGCTCCAAGGAAGAGGGTCTGTAGACAGCAGGTTTAATGGGACATGGGTAAGGATCTGGACAGTTGTGTTCAATCAGGTCACTAGTCCTGTGACAGAATAACGAGCCCTGTGTTTCCAGGCAGAGATGCCAACCTTGCCAAAGTTGCCTGTCTCAGAAGTAAGCATAACAGAGTTCCTGCTGGGCAGCCAGGCAAGCAATCCTCAACTTTTCCATTCATTGGTCATGATACAAAGTGTACTGCAAATGCTAAATGCATTTCAAAATATAATCCAAGTTCAGCTTCATGCCTCAGAAAGCAACTTAAGAAATGGAGAGAGGAAAAAAAATGAATATGTCTTATATACCTACTATAGGACAGGCACTCTGCTAGACCATTTATATAATTTCCTTTATACTGAAGATGAGCCCATAAAGAGCTTAGGAAAGAATAATTCTTCCCTATCCCATGGTAGATACAATATTTTCCCACAAATGAAAGATGTAAAATAAGTTAAACACTGGTGTCCATAAAGGCAGACAACGGCAGGAGTAAGAAGTGCACTAAGAGCTCTGCCCTCTCTAACCACCCCATGCTTTCTTCAAGCACTCTCCTCCCACTAGGCTTCCTGCCCCTCATCCCATCATATGTATCCTTAGAATGGAACCAAGATGGGAGACAGTGTCCCAGTTGTGAAAGTTCTGAGTCAGAGCGCTATTTCTGCCTTTTTAAGTTATGTGCCATTGGAAAGGTCATTTAAACTCCTCGTCTCATGCTGAAACTTTGTGCACTCCAGTAAGGTGAGAATAAAGAGAAAATATATGTAAAGTACTTGAAAATTATAAATTCCAATGTGAGGCAGTGTTACCCCAAACCACTGAAAAACCAGATGTCTTTCATCATTTCCTTTACCAGGTGTACCTCAGAGTACGAAAGAAAGCAGCACTCCAGGATGATCTTTAGAAGAACCGCCAGGTTATCTGCTTTCCTTCAACTCTGGGAATAATTAAGAAGAACAGAAATCCTTTTCACATGTTGGCATTGTTTCAGTCATTTTTCCACTGCAAAGGCTCTAGATCAACTGAAAAACTTTCAGATGATGATGACTACAGTAGTCGAACAAGGACAACCTATCATGACCCAGACTGCCCTGATGTAGCCTCTTTTCACAATGAAAATAGGTTGGTCCTGTGACTCACTGTGACCTATAAAATGTGGCAGAAGTGACACCCTGTTCCAGGACTCAAACTTAGAAGAGTCTCGAAGTTTCCATGTTTATCCTGAGCAATCATGTAAGCAATCCTGATGGAAGGACCACATGGAGAAATGATAAGGAGAGGGAGAGAAACCCAGTTGCCCAGCACCCCAGCTGAGCCCAGCCTTCTACCCATTCTCCTGGAAGCATCAGATGTTGAGTCAGCCACCTTGGGTATTCCAGTTCAGCGAAGACCTCAGATGATGGTAGCCCTAGATCAGGTCATGAGGAGCGCATGGACCCAGATGAACCCAGTCAACCCCAAAAAATGAGAGGTAGTACCACTGAAGTCATTTAAAGCATTAATTCTGAGGATTGTTTGTTATATAGGAAAAAAGGAGGAAGTAAAGAAAAGGGATCTTTGAATTCTACTATATGCTTCACCCTTCACATACATTATCTAGTTTAATCTTCATTATAACTATTTGATATGGGCAGAAGGATGCCAGTTTATATATGAGGCTGGTTGAAGTTAAGTCATCCAAGGTCAGGCAGATCCAGACATACTGGTTTCTGCTAAAGAATTGAGAACTAGCAGGGAGCAGGAAGTGTTACTTGTTAATTACTTAATTTAAAAAATATAAATGGAAGCACTGCATTACATTTAAAAGAGCTTTGGACTAGGAGCCTCAAAACTTGAATTTGACTCCTGACCTCATCATTAGCTGTATGAAACTGAAAAAGAAATTTAAATCCCCAAAGTATCATTTCATAAAAAAGGAAATATCTTCTTAGAATTTTATGGTTGTTGGAGAGATCAAAATGAAATATTGGATAAAAAGGACTTTTGCAAACAAGAGAAAAAATGTCCTATACAAATGTAAAGAAATGTTCAGTGAACTTGAATTTTCATCAATTTATAGTTACTACAGAAGCAGTGGGATACAAACTATGTGTATTTTCCTGTCTCTTTCCAGGAAAAAATATTCATATAAACACTGCTTTGTCTCAAGAACTTTGGAGCACATCGATTTTTGAAAAAATGCAAAATAAACTCACAGACAACTATTTAATACAACACCTCCTTACTAATATTTTTGGAGAAAAAAACTACAAAAAGTATAAAACCTCTAGTTTTTAGGGAATAGCTACATTTTTTCCATCCGTGTGATCCACTATCTGATGATAGTTATGTTCCTGAAGAGGAAAAAATGGTATTAGTGATGACTGCAGGAAATGTGTCTAGTCCGCAGTCCTGAGGTGGACAAACGAAAGGCTCAGTGTTGCAAAAGTCCTTTTTATCCAATATTTCATTTTGATCATTCTTTATTTCCACACGGTTTGTACCTCATTCTTTTCATTCCAACCAAGATATGAGGAATGAAGTAGAAAACAGGTCATTGGTAACACAGACGGGCCCAGGTAAGTATCCAAAGTTGTCTCTTCTGTTCAATGGTATAGGATACAAGTTTTCTCATGAACGAGCTCTTTCCTCTTGGGTGGGCAGTGGCAGGCAGCTAAGAGCATGAGAACAGCCCTCCAAAGGCATTACTTAGTAGTGGGAGTATTCACCACTCTACATAAGATTCTCTCACTGTAAGTAACATTTAGGAGCAGAATAAGATGATAAGTATATAAAGCTTAGATCACGGAATTAAGAACAAAAGTTTTATTACAGAGTCAATTATGTGCCAACTCCTGAGAATGAAATGATAAGTAGCAAGTACGTGCTTTCTCTTAAAGATCTCAAAGGATTCTTTTCCAAAGCCCCAAAGCCTATACATTTGTTTTTTCCTACATGAATAAACTAAAGATTGCAGTTCACATTTCAAAGTGGAAGGAACAATGGCTAAATTAAGACTAAGAAAAACAATCTACTTAATGCAATAAACATTTTTAAATAAGGATAGAATTAGAAATAAAATCTAATCTATTTGATTCTGAATTCACAACTCAGTTTTTTTTTTTTTACAAGTGTACTAATCTCTGTTAATCTAATGTATACGATACATATGTACACTTATTTATGTGACATGTTGTCATTTGTTCACTGGAAAAATGGGAACCTTAACCACTCTTCTGAACCTAATTACATAAAGATAGAAACTATGAGTATCCCTCTACATTAAATCCTTTATTTGAATTAGCAATCCCATTAGGAAAATTGTGCTCCCAAAGTAATGAACACTCTAGTATGATTACGGCTGAGTTGGCATGTCTTTTGTCCCATCTTTCTAAAAGGCTATTACAAGTGTTTTATTATTATGAATATTAATAATATACTGTTTATGCTTGTATTTTTAATCAAATAACACTCATAAAACTCTGAAAAATACTCTTTATAAAATATTTCTTTTAATTGTCAATGGACCTTTATTTCATTTTTTTATATGTGGTGCTGAGACTCAAACTTAGTGCCTCACACATGCTAGGTAAGCACTATACCACTGAGCCACACCCCAGCCCTGAAAAATACTCTTAAATCCACATTTTGAAAGGCACAGCCAATATTCCCACAAACATATTCAATTTTTGGTTTATTAAAAAAAGGATAAAATATCTGGCAAAATACCTTGATTGCATTGTAACCATCTGAACAGAAAATAAATGTGGGCACATGAACTGATAGAGACATGACATTATTCCCATTCATTGGTTATCATTCCAAAATTAATGGAAGAAAAATACACTGTGCAGTTAAAAGTTCTTGTTCCAATCAAGCATGCTAGAAGCCATTTATTAATGTCCCCGATAAGAGTCTCCTCCCCAGCTGTGGCTTCAGTGCCATGCCTCCTTGGATTAAGCAGCAACATGAGGCCCCGAATTCTGGCTAGCCAAATAACCACAGCTAGTCAGCTCTGTTGGATCCACCACAATGGTTCCATCTATAGATGTCAGTGTGTGAGACATGGCACACATATAACCACCACCTTTAAAAAGGAGCGATTTTGCAATGATATAGTGAGTTTATCCAAGGTAGACAGTCAAATAAAGAATTTATGCATCAACATGAACTTCTTCAGCCTGAAGTAGTCAACACACTCAAGGACAATGGTATATATCTCTGTAGCGCAAGTTAATTTAATAAGACACCAGTGGGAAGAAATCTTTCAAACAAAAGCACAAAGAAACACAATGTAGGGTTTTCAAGGCCCTTGTGAAATGCAGATAAGCAATATGGCAGGAGAATTAAAAGGATTCAGATATTTTATGGAAGCGCAAACAATAAAGGAGAAAAATATTCAGAAATAGTCACACTAATGACCACCACTACTTTGAATCATTTGTAAGCTACCAAATACATGAACAGAGTTGTAACAAGTGTAGGCATGAAAAGAAGCAAACACAGAGGCTACAGGTGTTATTAATTAAGCAGTTAAATTCATTTATATTCATAAATATGTAAGAAAACTGGAAAACTTACCATAAGTACTCTGATGAACAATTCAAGAGGGAAAATACAGCTCCGCTTTTCATTTTACACTACTGCTTTCTTCCACTGCCTATTTTTAAAAGTGTTAAGAACTCTACTCAAATAGACAGAAAATAATTATGGGAAAAGAAAGCATTAATCTACATAACTTCATGAATGACTAAAGAGGCAGATGTATAATATCAGGCCCATACCTAAAGCAGGACGTAAAGATTGTGAACAAATCTATAGACCAGTCCTTGCAGATGAGACAGATAAATGATGGGTTCCAACACGGTGTGCTGAAATTTTTTGTATCTCCAGAGATGAATAAATGCAAGAGAGTTGGCAGAAACATCTGTATAATCTTTTTACTATGCCCACTGCCTTTCTGATAGAGTTCCTCAGGATGAACAGAAAAGAGTGCACTTAAGCCAAAGAGCCAGATTCTCTATGGCAGGGTGTAGAGTCAGTTTCACGTGGTAGACACTTCCTTCCTGGGTGTATATCAGCCACACCACAGGACAGATAGTGGTCAGGACTGCACAGGACCACTTAGGGCAATATTACATCTGACACATAGCTTGACCTTGCCAAATTGTGTTTTCAGTGTTTTATACTAAGAAAGCATTTTGACTACAGAGCAGTTGCTACAAAAGGGACATGTCTACAAAGACATCCCTGTCTCCTTGGGTTCTGAGTACTCTTGGAGTACCTCATGGGCTTTGATGATTATGCCAAGGATAAAGAAGGTCAGAAATCCATACAGAGATTGCTACCTTAGGCTCCTAATGTAGACATCTCAAAAATGTGAGCCATTCTTAATTCTATCTTTGCAATCCTTTTTTCATCTGGACATTCACAGATGAATGAAGGTTCTTTTACCCAAATATCTAATAGGTCCTCAAATCTGTCCCTTCCTTCCCATTCAGATGCTTCAGCAACAAATCCAGGCCTCATCACATCCATCTAGACAGAGTCAAAGTTCCCTCATCACTCCCTGGTCAGATCCATCCTTTGCAGCATTTGAAAATTCATGTTCCAACACCAGCCACCCAGTATTGCCTCTGACTCAAAATCAATGACTTCTAACAACATTTCCCAAAATAGTCTTCACAGACAACTCCCCTCCCAAGGAGCTCCATCAAAAACAGATTCAGTGATCAAAACTATTTAGGGAAGCTCTTAGACATTAATAATGTAGGTTAGCATATTATACCCTCTAAGAAATTCCACAGGAGAAAACTTCAATAAAATGTATCCCAGTTTTTCCTCAGTTTTTCAACCACAGAAACTTGTTTTGATTAAGACCCCTACAATATCCAGTAGAATCAGTAATACAGAAAGCTGCATTTTGCGTAAAGCTGCCCCAGAACACAAAGTCCAAACTGTTTAACATACTGACTTAACGTACAACCTTTATCACTGGGTCCTGCTACTGCTACACCTTCAGAACCCCCTTTTCAGTGCTGTTCGTGTCCTTCCTAAGTTCAGGCTCTCTGCTGACTGATGGATTACGCTCTCCTGCCCCTCAGGTCTAAGTACCACCAGGGTCAGCTCCTGTCCTCCTTCCCAGGTCTATCCTAACCTCACTGTCTCATCCATCATTCCATCTTCCAATGTCCTGCTGCACTGAAGTTTCTAGAGCAGCTCCACACTAAGGTTTTGGTATTCCGTATGATGGCATCCCTTTCTCCACCTAAATTGTAAGCCCTAGGGGGAATTTGGAATAGATAACTACTTTTATCACCAGCTCACAACGATTCATATTTTACAACTAATTACTATAAATTCATGACACCTAGAATAAGATTTTATACCATGCAGGTGCTAAATATCATTTAATGAAAACAAGGTGGGCTGCTCCAATTGTATCAGTGTAAGAAAAGGAAGGGGGAGGTATATTGTAATAGAATGAAATTCTCAGAGTAGAAGTAATTTGGCAGAATGGGTAAGGAAGGAGTTTCTACAATGCTGCACCGGGATTCTAGATTGTCTATGAAAACATCCCCAATGCCAAAACAACAAATAAGTAACCTCAAGGCCATGTGCACCAAACCCAATTCAAAGGGAATTGCCCAATGGAAAAAAAAATTGCCTCTGATAAGATCAAAGGTAGTATACAGTGGTTTACAGGGAAAAAAAAGAGGGTCAGACCTTCTGGAGTATGTTAAATCCCAAGTCAGATAATTTGCTAAATCCTAATACAGTAAGTTTCTTCTCTTCCCTTCCTTCCTTCTAGTCACCAGTTATTTATTAAATTTTGACTAAGTGTCAAATACCAAGAAAAAAAAAAAAAAAGAACAACAACTGGAAATGTCTCAGGGAAAAATTAGAATAAACTGAGGTATGGAAGAAAAAAGCCTCTACCTTCTCAAAGTCTTAGCAAATAGCAATTCTATGCTGTTTATGAACACAACAAGGATAAGATAGCCTAAAATAAGTCTTATCTAAAGGCTGTCAAGAGTAGTAAGAGGGCAGAACATGCAATGTTTGACTTTTTTTTTTTTTTTTTGGTTTACTGGTTTGAGAACCAATGACTCTGTCTTGCTAAATTGAGTTCAGTGTTAAGACTACACACTGCTGGTAGCAATCAGTCTTCTAAGCCTAACCCATTGCCTAATACATGGTGGGCACTTAATAAGTCTGTTGAGTCAACCGTTGAACACAGAAATTAATGAAAGAAGGCAGGAAAGGAGACCTTCTGCCTGTATATAGAAATGCAGTTTGGCTAAAAATTTTTACAGTGTAATTCCTTTATAGTAGAACACAGTGGAAGGTGGGCTGTAAATCTCCATCCTTACCTTCTTGAGTTAATTCGCATTTCCCTATAAGATACTAAAGATTAAAATTCATATGCAAAACAAAGTCGATAGGCCTATGTGATTCCCTTTTCATGTAGTAGTCATTCAGCCAAATTTAGGTCTCCTTTAATAAAAGCACCATGACAGAATTTTGCATGGACAGTCTATTTTATACAATCTCAACAGAAAAACAGGTGAAGAGAATAATAGTTGAATTGAGACACCTATCACATAGGAGGTGTGGTGTATGCTCAGTCTGACCAGAGAGCCAGTTAGCTGAGCTAATTTAACTTTACTTATAATATTGCATTTACTACTTGGCTTGTGCACACATGCAAAAGTTGCTAGGAATTAAATGAGGAGAAAATGTTGGTAGCTTAAATTTCATGTCATAGGATAATAGGATCACAAAATTGAAGACAATGTGATCTAAGACAGCCTTACAAGAGAGAAAAGATATTTTTCCGTGGAGGCATTTGCAATGAAAATGAACAAAGAATAGAAAAAGGAAGAACAAATTTCTCAGTGGCTGTTTAACAAGACCCAATCTTTCCTTGTTCTCACTTCTATAATGCTGTGAATAGGTGGTAGGCTCAAGAGATTGCTGAAACTAATACAACTCGGGATAGCATAGTTAATAAAGAATCACATTCAATATCCCCAAACAACTCACTCAAAACATTAAAGAAATCCACCTGCAGTAGGTTTATCTGGTAGGATAATGCTGCACTTTGCATGCTCTATTATGTTATTAATATATTAGTATGATGCTTAAGTTTATACTTTATAAATCTCTATAATGGAGACAATGAGATCATCTCACAGATAAAGACTTAGTATGAAGTCCAAAGATGTGAAAAGTCTAAAGGTGTGATTATAGTATTTGTCCGACACATACCAGGGCTTAATAAGTGACAGGTAGGTTTGTTTCAATGTTCCTAATTATTATGCTGTTACTTCTCATGTCAACCTTCATTTTAGCATTTCTTGCAGCCCAGTCCAGAGCCTTTCATAGGCATTTAGTGAACTGAATGTTAACTGAAACTTTCTAGGCTTACCTTGTAAACTAAAATGTTTATCTTATTGACTGACACCTGTTGCTTCTCAAGGGCAGGTATCATCTCCTGTCACACTGTGGAGGGTTCATGCTCCCTCTGGAAGTGGCTACAATTGCTTTAAACTATAACTTCTTTACAATGGTTGTTTTCTGCATGGTGCTGAGAGGAGGTTCAGAGATGAGGTTGATACATGAAAAATGCCACCTTTTTCAAAGCAACATGAAAACATCAGAAGACCATAGCCACTAAGATCTGTTGTGTTTCTTGTTTGTTAAGCACTTCTAAACCCTTAATATATGTTAGATTTACTCTTAACTTTTTATAAATGCACATAACTTTTCTTTGTATTTTTACAGATGAGGAAATAGGTTAAATAGATTAATAACTTTAACCCCAAATCACATCAATTGTGAGCGATAAAATCAGGCTTCGAGTCCAGGTCTCTAAGAATTCCAAAGTTTGAACTCATAACCAAAAGCCATATTACAGGCCATTTTAGCAACACTGAGTTACTAAATATCCATCTACTGTGACACCAGTTTTACCCATAGCCCTACAGACTCTGACTTATGTTCAATACCTTCCAACACAATAAAAAATGATTCGCTTCTTTCCCTCCCTATCATCTCTTTCCACCTGCCAGGTTACCTGAAAATCTAAGTACCAGCATCCTCCTTGAAGCACCTTGTCATGTCATGTCTACTAATATGAAAGAGCCACACTTGGAGATGAGTGACAAATTCACAGGGGCTGTTTATTTAATGCATTGCTACCTACTATCTGAGCTGAAAGGATACATGAAAACTGAGTTCACCTTAGAAATCTTTCTCAGTTTCTCTTAAGAAAGAGGATAAAAGAGTGCAATTCCCAGGATGCAATTCCAGCACTCGCAGCTGCTACTGCCAGCAACACTATACTCCACGCAGTAGGAAATTCTCTCAAACACCCATATCCTGCCTTTAAACCAAACCTACATGTACCCCAAAGGGTGAAACTTTCAAGTATCTGTAAGGAGACTGTGGATAAGCAAGAAATGGCACAGTTATGCCTTAGAAGCAAGGCGGCTTAATCTCTAAAACAGCACCTCAGTAAGTATTTATCAAATGAATGAATAATTAATGGAACACTAGATTGGAGGACAGTGGAGAAGACAGCCAACCCCATTCCAGGAGGAACTAGCTATCAGTGTAGTGCCGAAAACTTTCCCTGCTAAAAACTCTCATGTTAAATTAAAAATATCAGAGTATGCCTAAGGCTGGAATCAACCCCACCTCTTTCTAAAAGTCATTTCAGAATCCAAAGTTAATGAATTCTCCTTAGAAAAGGGCTACCCCCCTCACTATGTCCAATTTTACTTCCTAAGTAGACAACAGATATTTTTACTATGCCCTTTTCATTGACATATAACTAACCTAGAGACATAGGTAAACTAAAATTTGTAACATTTATGAATGAAACTAATATCCTAGAATGTCAAATACAGAATATAGGTGGAGTCTCAACAATCTGAAAATCCAAAATGCTACAAAATTCAAACTGTTTTGAGCATAGACATGATGTCAACAGGGAGAAAATTTCATATTTGACTTCCTGTGATGGGCTTCAGTCAAAACATAGATGCACTGAAAATATTCTACAAAATTACCTTCAGGTTACATGTATAAATTATATATAACATAAATTATTTTCACATTTATATGTGGGCCCCAGCCCCAAGATGTTTCATTATGTATGTGCAAGTACTCATTTAAAAAGAAAAAATCCAAAATCCTAAGCACTTCTGATCCTGAGCATTTCCAGTGTTATGATTTGGATATGAGGTGTTCTCCAAAAGCTCCTGCGTTAATGCAGGAATATTAAAGTGAATGATTAGATTATGAGAGCTGTAATCTCGTCAGTTCATTCTAGTTTGAATGGACTAACTGGGTGGTAACTATAGGCAGGTGGGGTGTTGCTGGAGGAGGTAGGTCACTGGGGGGTGCCCTGGAAGGATTCATCTCTCTCGTGGACCCTTCTCTCTTCTTCCCCCTTTTTCCTCTTTGTTTGGCTGCCAGAAATAAAGCTGTGCTCCTGCACCAGGTTATTCCACCTTGATGTTCTGCCTTACCTTGGACCCAGAGCAATGGATTCTCCTGGCCATGGAAAAAACCCTGGAACCATAAACCAAAATAAACTTTTCCTACTCTGAGATGTACTTGTAAGATGTTTTGGTCACAGTGATGCAAAGCTAACACATCAGGTAAGAGATACTCAATGTATAATAGTTTTGACTAAACAAACTCTAGCAAAAAACCTACACATCTATGAGTGGCATGAAGTTGCAGGATATGAAACAGTAAATGCCTCTCTGATTATCTCTAACCTTCATCACAATAAGCCTTACCCTGTGACTCTCTCTTTGGCTTATATGTAATCCAGGCAAACCCAGAGCTAGCACCTAGCCCTAACAACTTATACTACCTTGTTTACCAAACTTTACAGTGATATACAAGTACAGTAGCATAATATCTGAAATGCCAATTTTTTTTTTTAACTAACACCTATCATTCCAGAAACTATTTCTGAAGGGAAGTCACAAATGAAACTCACAATGAAGTCACAGAAGGGCTGCCCTGCACCCTGCATGTTCAAGAAGCAGAGAAAGGGGACAAATCTACATGAAGCCCTACAGTACTGGCTCCCTATAAATTATGTATCAAAAAAAAAAAACACACAAACAGAAACTGCCATTTATCCATGTGAGATATGCCCAGTTTTCAAAGTAATGGGTAAAAATGCTCCAAACCTCAATTGTCTTCATTATGGCTCAGACAAGGCACACAAACTCATTTTTTTTTATTCTCTAAGTACAGAAAATTGCTTCACTTCTCAAGTAAATATATGCTAGAAACTTGCGGATATCTCAAGAATGCTTTGTAGCTAAAGAAAGTAACATCATTGCCTACTCATTTTGCTTAATTTGCTAGTCTCCCAGCAACTTTGTGCTAACACTTTCATCCCATTTTAGATCCTAGGATAAGGCAGCAGTCCAGGGCCCTGGAAAGCCTCCACCTCCAACAGCCAGCAGCTCACTGGGCCACCAAGGTTGTGGGATGGAGTCTCTTCCCAGGATGCCTTCCTGCTAATATATTGGTTACATGCATTTTACTTATTTTCTCCAAGTTACATTCCAGTAACTAAGCTTCATAAGCTTCTTCGGAATTGTTTATTCTGTGTTTTAAAGCTCCATCAGCTGTTGGGATAATTTGCAACATTCTCTTTCTTTTTAGCTAAGCAGGATTGGTGAGCATTACTGGACCTTTGGGTGGAATCCCCGCTATTTAAAATTCTTTCTGCTAGGATTAAAGGAGATAATGCCTATGAAAGCGCTTGGTAAACTGTAAAGTCCTAATCAAATGGAGTGTGCTGTTATTATATTAACCATCATAGCCATAATCACAACGCAGCTGTAATGGTGGCTTTAAAATACTGGTACACATTTGGGCCTTCTCTTGGCTTCATTCCCACACCAAGGCCTATGTTGATGTCCAACATATGGAAACCCCTCAAAGAAATTCTGCTTGAATGAATAAATGAACGACTCAAAAACATCGCATGATTTCCAAAAATACCTGCACAGGCAATGATAATAACAATAACCACAACTAAGCAGGACAACTTAAAATACTCTGCCAAAAAAAAATGTGGTGCTGGGAAGAAATACTGCAGAACAAACATTTTTCTAAAAATAATTTCTTTGATAATGAAATCTAGTCCTTTGCAATAAGGGGAGGAGATGATGGAGTAGATGCATACATGAATTCATATCAGTCAAAAAAAATCTGTATAATCATGATAGCTTGGAGAAGGAGGCTGCCAAACCAGAAAAAGGGAAGGGGTGCTATAGTGTGAATGGGACTAATTAGGCAATGGTCACCCTCAAATAAAGCATTATAAGAAAAGATCTTTTTTCCCCTAAACTGTGTATTTCTAGGTGTGGAAATAACAAACTATATGTCTCAGAAGGGAAGAGACACAAGCAAGAAAGAAGTGACTAAAAAGGAGGTTATTTATATAAGATGTTTTATTTCATTTCTGGAAATAAATCCAGAAGAATGCTTCTGTGAACATTTGCAAGAATAGCTTTGGGTACTAAAGGGGTGATCTCCTTTAGATGCCTGTGTGTAAAGTGGGGTGTAGGAGTAGGTGAGGAGAAAAAATAAAAAGAAAGTGGCAACAGCCATCAAAAGGGGGCTCTTTTATTTTATCCAACTTAACAGAAGCTTCAAGGATGTAAAGAAATGCCAAGGTAGCTACCCGTTACTCAGAAGAAAAGCAATGTCTGCACCACCGAGTTTAACCTGGATAGATGAGAATAACCTAAAAGTCCCTTTTATTCTAAGGCGCTGGGGTATGGTGGTGGGGAGTGGGGGCTTAGAGGAGGGTCCACATCCCAGGCGGTCTGCAAGGCTCTGAGGCAAAAGGGCCAGTGCACCCACAACCGCTCAGCTCCACTCCAGAAAATATCGTATTTCTGCCCATCAATCAATATTAAGCAGCTTAGGGGCTGAGCTTTAGGCACAGGCAGTTGCCACTAGCAACAGGGTCCACGCTCCTGGTGAACAGAGGCAGACACTGGCAGGGAGAAAAGAGCCACCTGAGTGAAAGGTCCTGGGTTGGGCAGACAAGGTCAGGGACCAGGTGCATAAGGGGAGGGCGAGGGGCAGTGGCAGTGGGAGGTGGGAGCCAACCCTACTGGGGGCTGGGCAGGCAGTGGCCCAGACGGCTGATCTCCCAGATGAGAGTCGGTTTCTCATGCCACAGTACTGCACTTGCCAAATTCACCAGACTCCGTCTCCCCCATCCCCCACCCCCAAGGCGCCAAACTCTGCTATCACCTGGATACCAGTCCTGTGCACTGGAGTAGGCCAGGGTACCCAAGACCCACCCTTCTGTGCCTGCCTACACTCCTGCCCTTCGGGAATCCCTGGAAGATGAAAACATGGAAGTGTGTCTGCACGTGTGCGTGTTTTCATTTGCGCTTCCGACACAAAAGCGAGGCCCCACAGGTGGAAAAATCCGATGTGTGCCTGTGTGTTCGCGCGCACGCACACTGCGCTGGGTTTCGGCTTGGGTTGTTTGGGAGCAGGGCGGCGGATGCGCGCACACTCACTAACCCGAATTCCACCCACCTTCCAGCCTTGCCTGCCTCTCAAGTCCTGGCACTAGCTTTGAGATTTCAGAGAAGAGAGAACCCTTAACCTCACGCCACCTCCCAGAACTTCTCCCCCTGCCGTAGGGATCCGGTAAAGGGGAAAGGGCGGGCAACCCATGACCGAAAGCGATGGAGGGCAGAGGTGGAACTAGGAAACCAAGGAAGGACAGGCACAGGTCCACAGAGACCCAGGACAGCCAAGGAGCCGAAGGACTGGGGGATTGTACATCACGGGAGGCCGTTCGCTGGGGACACCCTTAGGAGGGGTGTGGGTTGGTGTCTCCTTACCTGGCCTTCGGTGGAGCATTTTGCAGCGGGCTGGGGACAGGGTGGGCGCTTTCCCCCTTGAGGGAGACCTTGCATTGCCATCACTTTGGGGGCAGCAAGGCTCTGGCCACAGAGTCCGGAGTTGACAAACTTGCCATGGCAAGCCTGGGCCACGCACACTCCACAGCCGGGGCACCTCGCGTTCTTCTGCTTTGTTGTGCTCGGCTGCCAGTGCCCCCTGTGCCTGCCTGCCAGTGTCCCAGCGCCCTCTTAGCCACGGGACCTTTCCTTGGCGTTCATTCCTCCTCCAGTCGGCAGTGCCACTTTCCTGTGAGGCGTGTGTTAAAGAGCTGCCCCAAAGCGCCTGGCTGGGCTGCACAGCGTGCGCTCCTACCAGGAGGCTCCGGCAAAGGGATTCCCGCCCCCAGCTTTCTCCCCCTCCC
>NW_026000021.1:6783942-6829578 GCF_001458135.2 Marmota marmota marmota
ACCCCCACCCTTTGCTCTGTCTGGGTGGAACGAATTTCTGCTAATGAACTAAACAAACAGGTCCCTTAATCTTATCATGGAGCTGACCCAGAGACTGGCACAGATTCCCAAAGTATTGTTAATTGGCAGGTAAGAGCTGGAACTAACAGCCATTTGTCTGGAGTCAGAAGTTGGTTCCCAAGTACATTTGGGAATAAAGACTATGGAGGAAAAAATATCCTGCTGGCATTTCTGGAGATAAAAGGAAATTTATTTTGGGCCAGAAAATGCTGAACTCAGTTTAGACTCATTTTGCATTTAAAGAATTCTCATAAATTTTCCATTTTCTCATGAAACTGCTACTTTTCAAGAAATGGTATTTTATTAGAAATAATGACTCCTAAAATTGATATTTTTCCAAACTAAAATAGTTTCTTCTGCAGATAAAATGAGGTGATCTTTTTAACAATATACTTTGAACTGTTTAAATATGCCATTTTTATATAACCACATACATTTGTACTGGTGATACAGTCACAAGGACGACCTCAACAGGTTTTTTTTAAATATAATAAAAATGACAATAGTCTTAGAGACACATAAACAAGTCTTAAAACATGAAATAATACTACCAATGGGATTATACCTGGTTTTGTACATTTATCTCAAGTGCTAGGGAATGTTCAATTACTTTGAATGACAGTATTTTTTGGAGAAATAATTTGTTAGATAAACAAATCATCAGTGGAAAAGTTGCAAAGGAGAAATTTTAAGCCATTTATTCAAATAGATTTAAGATCTGGGCAAAAATAAATATACTTTACTGTGAAAATTGAATGGAGTTTTAAATTGGTGCTCAAATCGTTCTTTTGCTTTATGCTGTACTTGAAAAATGTATGCACACATTAAGCACCCACTTATCTAGGCAGAGACTGTGTCTCCCACTTATTTTATAGCTCAGTGGTGCTTACAACGACACTGTACAGCTACGGGCACTCTGTGAATACCCTTAGTTTTAAGTTTCGTTTTTCAGATCAGAATTAAAAATCATAGGCATTATAATGAGGTAAAGTGAGGTTCAAGTGTTACTCTGTGTAAGTAATTAAGTCAAGGATGATGACACTGGTCATATTTTAAGATATTTTTACTAATATTTAAAACTATAGTTTTTCATTGTCAGGGTATTGATTAGATAAAAATTCTGAAAAGATTAACATGCTACCAAGAAAAATTTTCCAAAAGAGGTCTTCTCCATTAGCTTGAATTACGCTGGTGAGACCAAGTAATCCTGTTCAGCTAATTTGGTACTGTCCAGAAAAATAAAGACTTGGGCTGAGAGTTAGACATTTGGTTTCAGAAACCATCCGACACAAGAAATTTTATGAGTTCGATTGTGTATTTTTCTATCTTGGTAGTGATTTCAGGTGCATCAGTGGTAAGTGATAGCCTTAATCTAATACCACACTTAAATTTCTCAAATCCTTGGTACTAGCTTCAAAGTATAATCTATTTAGTTTTCTCACTTATTTACTGAGTGATTGCTATGGTCAGTGCTGGAATCTATGAGTGAGAAGTCAGACAAATTGTGACCTTGTTGACCTCACATTCTGGAGAGGAAGACAGACATTAGAATAGAATATGTAAGTACGTTAAATCTGGTTAGAAGGTAATCAGCGCTATGGAGGAAAATAAAGCCGGGTGGGCTGGGTGGGATACAAGCTTAGGCATTGTTCATTGAAGATCTCATAAGGCTGAGCTTGACCAAAGGAAGCTGAGGAAAAGACAAGCCTTGCAGATATTTGGGGGAGATAGGCTTATGAGATATTGGGAAACGCCGGTATTAAGCATAGCCTTAAATATGATTCTACCTGGTAAGGTCTAAGAACATTAAAGAAACCATAGGGATGAAAGAGAGCAGGAGGAGGATAAAGAAGTGGTTTGGAGGACAAGTCATCGGTGGGAATGAAGAGGCCAATTTAAGGATTTGTTCTTTATGCAAGGTTATATATAAGGATACAGTAACAGAAGAAGGGACATGATCATCTGCCTTTGAAAGAAAGGAAGGAGTAAATAACTCCAAGCCATTTGACCTTAGCACCCAGAGGAGGGGGTTTGCTATTATTTGAAATGAAGAAGAAACTAGGAGCAAATTTTGTTGGAAGAATTAGGAGTTTGGTTTTAGATACATTAAGGTTGGGATGCCTATTAATTTCAACATAGTTGATTTGCATAAAGCTCCTAGAAGAGCACCTGGTTTTTCAAAAGCACCACGTAAATGTTTGGAGTGGGGGAACTTGTGTTACAGGGACTTGGCATTGGTGGAGGTTATTATTGACATTTGTCAATCAAAATGAGATATTGAGTAGATATTTTCATGAATATCAATGTATAATGTTTAGGATACAAATCCGGGGTGGAAATGTAAATTTGGGAGTTGTATACACTGTAGATGGATAATTTAAGC
Source organism: Marmota marmota marmota (assembly GCF_001458135.2). Lineage (NCBI taxonomy): Eukaryota > Metazoa > Chordata > Mammalia > Rodentia > Sciuridae > Marmota > Marmota marmota. Next base: position 6,786,386 of record NW_026000021.1, read on the forward strand.
CCATCGAATCAGTGCCATCATCAGGGCTGTAAATCCGGTTGGAGATGTTGAAGGATTGAATCCTGAGGCCCTCTGGCTTTAAACAGTCAAGAAAATGAAAAGGAATCAGAAAAGAAAACCAACCAGAGTGGCAGCCAGTGAGGCAGAAGGCAAACCAGGAGACTGAGCACCCCACCAGGAACTGAGAGGGGATTTCAAGAAGGAGGGAGTGATCCACTAGTCAAAGTTTCCTAGTATGACTTGTTTCTTTATAGAAAACCCAAATAAACATACAGGAAAATGGAGTTTATCACGGACAATTTAACTTTCTGTTGTCTGTTTATAGCACAACATTCATGGTGGTCCCAGCACCTAGCTAAAGGTAAGGCATGTGCTAGGTCTTCACTGTGCATTGCATCAAGTAATAAATAAAGGAATGGAATGCCTTGCACTGCAACGCACTCCTCAATGTATGGTCCACGAAGGATGTTGCAAGGGGCTTCTACTCTTAAATTCAAGAAATACTGATGTAGGACAAGATTTCTCAGAGGAAAGGGACCCGAGAATCATTAAGTATTTCCTTTATTTATATCAAGCCCTGTCAGTAGACAACAGACTACAAGCCCACAATCAAGTCTCATCTGAAACATTTTCTTATAATTTTATTTTCAATAAAATTACTCAGAAAGATATAACTCACAACTGTGGAAATTTAGAAGAGCATTTCTCTGAGAAATCCTACCACTTATTAAGACAGCGACCAAATTAGAATGAACAAGACTTAAACAGACACTTTACCAATGTTAAAAAAAAATAGCAAAAAAAAAAAGTGTATGCAAAGCAGTTCAACAGCACTAGTCATTGGAGAAGAGTAAATCACAATGAGATTTACCCACACCCACTCGAATTGACAAAATTGAAAAAATAGATAATATCAAGTGTCCACAAGGATGCAGAACAACTGAAATTCTCATGTGTTACTGATGGGAATATAACAAACTTAGAATACCAATTGGCATAAAGTTAAAACAGACACCTAAAGGCTCATCCAGGAATTCCACTCTTTTTTTCACCTCAAAGAAATGAAAGTGTTTTCACCTTACTGCTTGCACATAAATATTTATAGCAGCTTTATTCCAAATAGCCTCAACCTGGAACCTAAACTTTCATAAACTTGTAAATAGATAAACAACCTATAGGATATCCAACCATACCATGAAATACTATTCAGCAATGAAAAAGGCTCAACTATTGACAAACATAACAAAATGTTTCTATCTCAAAGGCATTATCTAAGTGGAAGAAAGTCATATTTAATAATTTTCTTTTGTTTAATTCCATTTGATTCTTAAAAACTGGAAATAGGGGATTGACTGAAGAGTGACAGAGAAGTATTTGAATGTAGGAAAAAATCTAGATCATTGTGATGGAGGTTTCAAAGTTGTATATTTTCTCAAAATCACATTGCACACATCAGTGAACTTTACTGTTTGTACATTAAGATTTAAAAAGGTTTTTACAAGAATAAATAATTTAATCTGATTTTTAAGTAGAGAGACTATAGTGCTTTCCCATCTGAGACAGAATTTTACCCCAGAAATATCACCATTATGTATCTCTAATAAAATAACTGATCCAAATAAATGTCACCAAGAGATGCTAAAACCATTAAATGTAAGTTTTATGGGATATGAAATAGTCAAACAGTGCAAATATCACTTCCTGATTTTTGTTAGATAAAAATTGTATTACACAAGGGAACCATCACCTGACACGTTCCTCATTATATAATGCTATACAAGAACTACATAGCATCACCTATGGAGTATTTTTGCAAAATATTCCATATTTTGCAGTATGTTTAGCCTGAATCTAGGCAAGGCCTTTGCCATAATTTCCTGCTTCAGGAAATAAAAAGACAGAGGAACAGAAAAGTGACACCAGAAAGAAACCATGGGGCATGTGCAGAATATGAAGCATCATCAAAGTCGCCAAATCTCAACATCTATGGGTAGAAAAAAGCACAGGGTCTGTAGTAGATTGAAAGAAACCTGATATAACAAGGCAACTAATGGGCTTACATCTTGGTGCAAATCAGACAGCTATGAAATACACTTGAAGAACAGTTAGAGAAATTTAAATAAGGTTGGTAGTGTAGGATGTAAAGAAAATTAAATTTTACTAGGGGTAAAAATTACAGTGTGGTTATTATAAAGGAAGTGGCTCCTTATTTTCAAAAGATATATGCTAAAATAGTTAGGGTTAAAGTGTTATGGTGTTTATCAGTCACTTTAGGAAAAAAAAATAGTTATGAAGCAAAAATGTTAACTTAGGATGTCTTCCTTTTAAGTTTTTGGTAACAATTTAATAAATGTACATATTTATCAGCTATGATTTCAAGACATCTGCATGTACTACTAATCAAGTCAGGGTAATTCACAAGAGTCTATTACACATCTTATAAAGAAATGCTTCTATTTGTTCATATTAAGTTGTGGGTGGATCAGTCTTCTGTTACCCTGATCTTCCAACTTTTCTGAGTGTTTGATATTTTTCATAGTGATAATTCAAAAAACTGCACTTGTAAAAACCCATGGATCAACAGTTACTTATAAGGAAATTAGAAAAATTTGGAACCTGTTGTCTTAAAAATACCAAGTTGTAAGATGGAACTAAAAAAGACACAGAGGAAGCAAATAATTTTAGTGCACATCATGGAAATAAAGAAAAATCTGAAATTAATGTTTAAAGCATCCAAAGAACTTTGGAAAAGGACAAATAGAATGAAAGAAATAAAGATAAAATCAGAGTTTATAGGAAAACACAGATCATTAATATAGGATCACTAAAGCAAATCAATTAGATAAAAGAAAAACAGTAAAGACATAAGTCAGTAAGCCTAGGAATTAAAATGGCTACATAATTAAGGATACAATTCAGCTTTTAAGAACATAAGACTACGTCACTATGAGCAACTTTACAGCAATAAGTTTAGAAACAGGCAAAGTGATCAGTATCCTAAAATAAAAACTTAGTAAGTCACACTGATCCACAGATTCTTCAACCATGAAGTATACTGAATCAATGGTTGGGCGGGGGGAATATCCCATAAAAACACAAGTCTAAATTTTTAAACATCTTCACTATGATACAATTCACCAAAGTAAAACATACAATTTATGCAATTTTAGCATAGGCCATCAGCATCCTCTATATTTAGAACAATTTCTTCACCCCAAAAAGAAATCAGTAGTACCCACTGGCAGTCACTCTTTATTCTCTCACAAAAGGCAGCCAAGATCCCACTTTCTGTCTTCTAGATTCGTGTATCATGGAAATTTCATATAATGGAGTCATACAATAGGCCTTTTGTATTGGGCTTCTTTCACTTAGCATAATATTTTCAGGAATTATCTATATGGTAGCAAGTATTCATGCTTCATTCTTTATTGCCAAATAACATTCCATTGCATGAAGTTACTACATTGTATTTATCTCTTTGTCAATTAATGGACATTTGGGTCATTTCTGTCTTTGATTATAATTAACAATGCAGTAAACACTCATGAACAAGTTTTTGCTTGACCTGTGTTTCCTTTACTTCTAGGTATACACCAGGGCAGTGGAATTGCTGGATCCTGCAGTAACTCAATGTTTAACATTGTGAGGAATTTCCAAACTACTTCCCAAAGCAATTACATCATTTTACATCCCCCTGCCCCCCAGCTCACAGATGAAGGTGCCAATTCTATGTTCTCTCCCACACTGTTATCTTTCTTTGACTATAAGCATCATACTGGATATGTATCTCATGTGATTTGTATTTACATTTTCCTGATGTTTAATGAAGGTCAGTTTCTTTTCATATGCTTATTGTTCATTTTGTGTATCCTGTTTAGGGAAATTTCTTATCAATATCTTTGTTCAATCTTAAATTGGGGTGTCTTTTTCTTGCTGAATCATGGGCTCAGATATCTTAAGGTGATCTTTACAAAACGTGAAAAACACATGAAAACTAACAATTCAAAAATTGGAGAAAGAATTACAGGGCACAAAAAAAGAGAAAGCGAGGAGGAAAATGAAGAAATAAGGGAAATAAAAGTGAGAAAGGAGGAGGGCAAAGGAGAAGAAAAATCTACTGAGACTAGAATGACTACCTACCCAAAGTAAACCTAAGCCAAATGGGAAAACAAGCTTATGAGGTTCTCAAAAATCCTAAATAAAAATTAATTCATCAACACAGAAAATTATAGTAGCAATATTAATGGCAATAACAAAATAGTGTGGCCAAATATCATTTCTCCTATATTGCAAAGATTATTTGACTTTAGGAAAAAATCTATTAATTCCCAAATAACCTCTTAAAGTAAAAAATGTAAAAAAAAGATATAATCATTGCAATAAATACTGGAAATTATTAACATCCCATATTTACTCGCAATTCTAAAAAAAAAAAAATATATAATGAATTAATAGAAGTTTCGACTCCCTGGGAATATAAGGGAATTCCCTAATGTGATAAAGGTGTGTACCAAAAATCTACAGCACAAATATTAAATGTGATTTAAGAATCTTTCTGTAATTTTCCCCTAGACAATAGTGCCTCTATCATGACTTTTAGACAACATTTCCTCAAAGATTTTAGAACAATGACATAAAGAAACAAAAGGATAGAATCTTGAAAGTAATAAAATTCATCATTATTTATCAGCAATATTATCTCCATAGGAAATTAAAGTGAGCCCAGAAGCAAATCAGATACATTAATAGAGTTATTAGAAATGTAAAAAAATTTAGGAGGTCTTTATTAAAAGATAATAAAAGTAAAAAAAAATAACTTGGACAGTATATGGAAATAAATCTAAAGGTGTGAAGCACCTTTATAGAGAAGACTTTGTTAAAGGGCATAAAAGAAGAACTTAGCAAATAGAAAAACATAAAGGTGGATTTGAAGAATCCATCTCCTGCCTTCACCTTTAAATGTGAAAAATTATTATTCAAAATCTCAATAGGTTTACACACCAAACTTTACCAGCTGATACTGAAATTTTTATAAAAAAAGAGAAAGAACCCAAATAACCAAATATTTAAGGATAAAACCCTCTAGCATTCCAAACAGGGTGAGACACCTTATTATAAAACTGGACCATTAAAAAAGTGAGATAGGTAAATGATCCAAAGTCTAGAAAGAGGCTCAGGTGCAGAATCAAAGAACATGACAGAAATAGCATTATTTTACAAATGACTGTTAAATAATTGATTCTTAGAAAAAAAACTATGGCATCACATCAACTTTCTATCTGAACAGAAAAGACTCGGTTAGAACCTGTTTCAGCACATTCACCAAAAATCAAATCTGATTAAAAACTAAATATGAAAAGGTGAATTTTTAAGACATTTTGAAGAATATTATGGAGAATATTTTCATATCATGAGGCTGGTAAGGACAATTGAATATCTCACTACATTAAAATTGTAAACCTACGTAAGAAACAAAAGACAATCAACAAGACAAAAAGTCAAGTCACTGACTAGAAGAATCTTTTTCAGATTGGCTAACATTCATATCCTAAAAAGAATTACCATCTCAAATTTATAGAGAACCTCAAATGAGTACTATCTCACACCTATCACAATTGAAAAAACAATTCTGATTACCGTATCTCTTGGTGAAGATGTATAAAAACAGGTGTTCTTAACTATATCAGTGGTGACTATCTGAATCTATGTAGTAGAGCTGCGGTTACTCATGCTCTAAGATATTGCAATCCTGTGAGGATATACACACTCAAGAGAAGGGCTCACTTCCATGTAAAATACCACAGAACATAGGCAAAATCCATTGTATAATCAGGTTTTAAGGTAAATATCAGCAAGTTCTAGAAAGTAGAAATATTACAAATATATTATTAATAATACAGTAAAACTAATTATTAACCAAGTTTTTTTTTTTTTAAGGTGCAAATCCTCCCATCCTGGAAACTGAAAAATTAACTTTTAATCAATTCCTGAATGAAATAAGATACAAACCAAAGTTAAAAATAAAAACAATAATGAAAACACATCCCAACTAGAGGAACTTACAGCATGGTCACAGAGAAATTCACAGTCATAAGCGTATTTACCAATGAAAATTAAAGAATACAGGTTGAGTACCCCTCGCCTGAAATGCTTGAGAGTAGGAGTGTTTTGGCTTTCAGTTTGTCAGAATTTAGAATATTTTCACATATATAATGAGATCTCGTGGGGATGGGATCCAAGTGTTACCAGGAAATTTACTAACATTACTTATATGCATAGCCTAAAGTTAATTTTAAGTGATATTCTTAGTACATCTACAGCACAGCATTATGTCAGTGCTCGAAAAGATTTAAATTTGGAAGCATGTTGGACTTTAGATTTCCATTTTAGGGATGTTCAATGCATATAAATAAATTCCAGGTTCAAAAGCCAAAAATGAGAAAATACCAAAAGAAAGCATGAGGAAGTAAATAAGGATGAGAGCAAAATGTAATGAACAGAGAACGGAAATACAGTAACCTTACATAAGACATCAAAGTCAAGGTTGCTTTGTTTTTTCAATAAGCTACTACATAATTTAAGAAAGGAGGAGGAAAAGGTATATGTGCACAAAGACACAATCTAACAAATGACAAATAGGAAATAACTACTAAAACAGGAAAAAATTTAACAAGCTACAGATATCATCTCTATGCAAATAAATTTGAAAAAAAAAAAAGCCTTTAGAAAACACATTTACCAAAATTGGTTCTATTAAAGATAGAAAGATTAATCCTATCAGCATCTCCAGAGAAAAGTAACATATTATCCTGCAAAACTCTCTAGGCCCAAAGAATCCTAACAAACCCAAGATCAGACCATTCCAATATTCTATACTTGCTTCCAAACATGAAGAAATGAAGGAAATTTTTCTATTTGTTTTTATGAAGCAGATAACATTAACAACATGATAGTCAAAAGAAAAAAATGCAGACTAATGTCACTATATCAGTGTAAAATTACTGAATGTGAGCAAAACAATATAACCACATTAAAATTATACAGTGACCAAATGACTTTTAATCTAGGGAATGCAAATTTGGCTCAATATTAATACATTAGTAAAAAAAATCACATTAACAAGTTTAATAAAAATTGCATGATCCTCAGAATACATGTTTAAAATGTCTTAAAAAATGCTAAAGTCTTCTTGATGAAAATCCAAGAAAATAAGAACTGGTGTATATTAATATGATAAAACTCATATCCCAACAATAGTATCTGACTTAATAGAGAAATACTTGCATTCAACTTGATCATGATCAAGGCCAGGATGCTCACTTCCTCCAATGCTATGAAACATTTTATTTGTATCAGGGAAAACATACAAGATACATCAAACAAAGTTATAAGAATTGGGAAAACAAAAATTAAAATGTGTAGATGGCTAGAAAAATCATGAAAATTAATAAAATTAACTTAGAATTCAGATTCAGTGAAACATACTAGACAGAAGTCAGTCATCTCCATAGACACCAATAGTATCAGATTGTAACCTGTTGCAGAAAATTCCATTTACATGAGCAACAGAAAATAAATACATAGGGAACTTCATAAACAGAAATGTGTACAACCTACAAGGTAAATGTTAAAACTCCTGCAAGCTACAAAAACAGACTTGAAGAAATCAGAAACATTCATTTATGTGTAACAAAATGACTCAATATTATAAAGATAGCAGTGCTAGGTTACTTCATACAATTAACATAATCCCAATAAAAATACCAGTGAGGTTCTTTGGGAGTGGGGCTTTTTAACACTAAAGTTCATTATGAAAAAAACTTGCAAGAATGGACAGAATACCTCTACATTCCTTGGCCCACGCCCTTCCTGCCATCTTCAAAGCCAGTAACTTTGTATCATTCTGATCTCTTTTTCTGTTGTCTTATCTCCCTCTCACCAAAGCCAGGAATGGACTTTAGCTTTTATGGACCTTGTGATTAAGCTAGGACCACCTGAGTCTTTCATTTAATCACAACCATTAGGTCCCTTTTGCCAAGGCAATGCATATACAGGTCTAGGGATTCAGACATGTACATACTTGTAGGTCATTATTTTGCCTGCTACATATAGCAAACAAGTATTTTAAAAACTGAGACAGTACTAACAAAACAAGATAAAATATATCTCAAATAAAAAACTAACACCACCGAGATAGTACTAAGACCAAAATTAATATAAAGAACTCTTTAAATTGAGGAAGAAATGCTGAAAATACAGTAGAAAATATTGGCAAATCATAGACAGTTCACAAAATGACAGGAAAAGTGTCCTTTAAAACATAAAAGATGGTCCAGTTCATAACTAGAGAAAGGCAAATTTATACTGAGATGCCATTTCTTACTGGAGAACATTTAGATGTTGGAAAACCCGTCTATCTGGGAGATCAGGAAAACACATAGTGTCACACACTGCAAAACTCCATTTGCATTGACTGAGTGCTCATTCTCCTTCTGGAATTGATCCTGGAAGTACACCTCCAACAATCCAAAAAACACAGGCACGTGGCAACTCATCGCCACACTATCTTGACCATACAAGTTGTTTAAAATGTCTCTAACTTGTCCTTGATTTCCATGTCTTTCTTCTCCTTACTTTACCACTTGTCTCATCTGTTGGTTTTGGGCTATAAGACACTATTCAACTTTGCAATCCTTCATTTGGGCAGCTTCTATGCTCTTCTCTGCAGAGTAACACCCAATCAATGTGTGCTGATTTGAAAATCGTTAGGTCTAAACAAGCATTTTGTTAAATGATGTTTTATTTTGGAAAAAGAAAAGCTTAACTAATATCACATGGTTTGTTAATTTTCTGTATAGCCAAGATTATTGTTTAATATGGTTCTTTTCATGGTTCTTACTAAGCGTTTTGTTTTATCACAGCGAGTCTTATGTAAGAAAATTTGATTTCACCAGTAATTGAATATCTGTAGCTACGGCCAGCTGAATAGACCACAACCACTTCCCCTGGACTTTTCACACTTCTTCCCATGCTGAGAAGTCCACTGTTCCATAATAGTACTGTTGTTACCAGTGAAATTTAGAAATAAAATGCACTTAAGTAGTGCCTCGTGATTCTCCTGGGGCTTGGTAACAAAGACACACCCATGCAATAGTAATCATTGATACTTAAAGACTAGTGTCCTTTTATTAATATTGCTATTCACTCAACTACATTGATCTGGTAACTAGGTAACCACTATGCCAGGTTATTAATGAAGAAATAGAGGGTCATGATCTCAATTTTTAACAGCATATCCTCAGGGTATTTGATTGATTTTTTTAATTCAAATCTTCTCTTTCAACTGTCTATCAAAATTAGTATTATGTGCATATGTATAGATACATTTACATGTAGGTATATATACACATATGAGTTTATGTCTCTTTTTCTACAAGCAAAATTTAACCTAGGTGCAAAGAAGTAATGAAAATAAACTCCTCCTGTGTGCCAATTTTTAATAAGTTTGTCCAAATCCATCAAAATTATGGCTCAAATTAGCATCCACACATGAAATTGCTACCATAAGAGAAGAGGTAGAACTTATTTAAACTCAAATTTGGGAAATTTATTAACCACACCACAACCCTAGCATGGGGAAAGCTACAGTTTTCTAATAAGCTATAGAATCCAGTCTTATGAAAATAATTATGAACATATGTGGGGGAGGAATCTAACAAAATAGCAACATGTTATCTCTCACTAGGTTCTAAAAGAATTTTACAAGGATATTACTCTTATACTTAATGACTCATGGCTTTGAGGTTTTTAATATTTTTATATTATATTATTACATTATGTTATATTCATTAAAAAGCATATGATTGGTGAAGGGAATCTAGAAATGACCTCATACCACTATTCCCCATAGATGAGAAAGTTGAACATACACATAATATACAGGACCACACAGGGACACACTGAGAGAACTATGTGTTGACTGTGAGGTTTCCTAATCCACTTTTCCATTGGACGGGTAGAGCCCTTAGTGTCATAGAACTTAAAGCAACTCTAAGATATGTCTTAGAAGGACCAGAAGGAAGTAAATCAAATGAGTGATGACTCTTCCTTACTAGTTCAATAGTTAGTATGTTAGGGGTTATGAAACAACACGAGAAAGTTTTTTGAAATCTCACTCCATGTCAAGGATTGACATTAACAGAACAAAATTTGCCTGATAGTCAAGTTTTATTAGAACACGGTTATACCTACTGTCCCTTATGTATGTCTCTGACTGCTTTTGAGCTACAATTACCAAGTTGAATAGTTGAGACAGTGACCACATGGGCAATGCACATAAAGCTAAAAATGCTTGCTATGTGGTTCTTAACAGAAAGGTTTTCTAGTCCTTACTCTAGAAAATATTGCCCTCACCAGGTATGGTGGACACACCTATAATCCTAGCGGCTTGGGAGACTGAAGTTGGAGGATCACAAGTTAAAAGCCAGCCTCAGCGACTTAGAGAGACCTTGTCTCAAAATTAAAAAGAAAAAAAAGGGGGGGGGGCTGGGGATGTGGCTTAGTGGTTAAGTGTCCCTGGGTTCAATCTCTGGTGCCAAAAGAAAACAAAACATTGCCCTCTTCCAAGCTATTCTAAACATGAGTAAATACTTCTAAAAAAAACTATTACAGGTTGATCATCTGTAACACAGAAATTAAAAATGCTCCATAATCTGAAACTTTCTGAACATCACTTTGTGACATGAGAGCACAAGTAGAAAATTCCATAATTTATCTCCTGTGATGAGTCTCAGTCAAAACACAGGTGCATTCAAAGCATTGTATAAAATAATCTCCAGCCTATGTATATAAGAAGTATATGATACATATGTGAAAATTGTATTCAGACTCAGATTCCATACTCAACATATCTTATTTTGTATATGCAAATGTTCCAAAACCTGAAAAAAAAATTAACATCTAAAACACTTCTGGTTCTAATCATTTCAGGGGTACTCAATGTAATGATTAATAATTTTGATTTCTACTTAGATACAAGTACAGTAATTAAATACATGTTATGAATTATAACAAGTCCTAAGTTTCACACACAAGTTGTTCTACAACATATACTTTTCTGCTGACTGAGACATTCCATTCTTAAGAATAGGAGTGATTTTAGCTAATTAACTTTTAAAATTAAACCCGAATTAACTTTTTATAGCCAGCAATAATTGTATCAAGATTATTGCCAGATAATTAAAATACAGAGTTACTAATGAATAGATACGTACTATAGCTTTCTTTACAACATAGAGTTGCTTATATAACTTCACATTTTCTTTTGTGCATTCAAGATTGTATTTTCCAAAAATGAAAACATGAATTTTTTGAATCTTTTTTTATGAAGTGTGAATGCATCAATTATCAAATTTCTAGAATATCATAAAATCTTAAAATTACAAGCCTTCTATTTGGTCCGTTAGAGTCAACCTTTAAAAATGTTAAGAAGAATGGTTTCCAGAATTTCTTAGAGAAGGAATAAGATTTTGAGAAATATTTTGGAGAGATACTAGAAATTAGACAAGGCCAAGAATTCAATCTGAAATGGATGCTTTTTAAAGCACCATAATGTTATTAACTTTTAGAAAATAGATTCTAGGTACATAAAGAATCTGTTCTGCCTTTACCATAGTTTAGACTATCGTAGATACAGGGTAGACTAGGTTATCTATCCATTGGTAACAACTCCCCAGATCTCAGTGCCTTGAGAAAAAGGCTGATATCTCCCTCTAGCAGCATGGTAATCATTCTATGAGCCTAACTTTAAAGAGACCAACTTCTTGAGAATCTCTGGTTGTCATGCCACAAGGAAAGGGCATGCTGGTGGATTGTGTATCCACAATGAAGTGCTTCAACTTGGAACATGCCTTGTACTAAACAACTCATTGGCCAGTACAAGTCACTTGACCTCTCTCACCCACAAGGGCGGGCAAGTTGCAGTCCTATCATGTGCCTGGCAAGAAGGCAGCTGGAAGTATTTGCTGACAAATCACTGAATGTATAGGGTAATGATTAAGGACCCAGTCCTTAGGCAAGCCTAGTTAAGTATGTCTGTGCTTTATTTTCCTCATCTGTAAAGTAGGAATACTGAACTTCATAGAATTGTGAAGATCAATGACTTCATATTTGTGAAGCATTCAGATATATTAAAGAGTTACTGTTATCTCATTCCAACCTTTGTACTTGCCACACTGTTCTCCAGAGCCTCAGACAGAGACGAAGGCAAAATCAGAAGTGGAGAGCCTGAGGAATGCCAACCCAGACCCAGCAGGGATGCTTACAAGAAGTATTTTAGAGAAAAGGCCTATGAACAAATAAAAGAGTCCACAGATGCTAGATCTCCTAATTAATGATGATCCAAAAGTTAGAGACAGGCTTTTGGTAGAGTCAAGTTCAATTTTAGCAGAAGCTGGAAGATCAGAGGGATAAAGACACTTAAACTCACAACAGATTTTATGACCTATGACAGCCATGTAGAACATGGATGCAGTGAGTGGAAAATGATGGGTGGAGCCAGCGTGTATACTTGGGTAATACAATATGTGAATGAATCCCTTCGAATCTATGGTTTAATCTACACCAAACCAAATACACGAGTTGAAGAAGGATACTCTCATCAGAAAGGGCTAAGACAACCATGAAAGAGGAGTGGGAGCAAAGAGAAAGTCAACCAAGAATCACAATCCCGAAAATGCAGTGAGATGGCAACTCTCCCATGCAGAAGCATAGGAAGTGGTGGATTAATGCATTGCTTGATGCCTATCAGAACTCCCCTATTTCCTCAGCACTGACACCAGTACAATGTCTCTGTTCATGACATCCATGACAATCTGTATGCATTCAAACTGTTCTGGACTGTGTTAAGCACCAAGGCAATGCAAAAATGAACCCAATTTTCCTCTTCCAGCAGCTTCCTGTTCAACAAGGAAGACAATATATATAAACCAAGACAACTCCACAGAGCCTGTGAATTAGAAGGAAGTCCTCTCCCCAATACTCATGCTTAGTGTTACCAACAGGAATGAAATGGAGGACTGACAATAACATGATGTAAAATCACAAGCAGCCATGCAAATAGGTAAGATAGATTATTTGCAGGAAGTAGAGAAGGAATTAGATGTTCATAGCAGCACAATTCACAATAGCTAGACTGTGGAACCAACCTAGATGCCCTTCAATAGATGAATGGATTAAAAAAATGTGGCATTTATACACAATGGAGTATTACTCAGCACTAAAAAATGACAAAATCATGGAATTTGCAGGGAAATGGATGGCATTAGAGCAGATTATGCCAAGTGAAGCTAGCCAATCCCTAAAAAACAAATGCCAAATGTCTTCTTTGATATAAGGAGAGCAACTAAAAACAGAGCAGGGAGGAAGAGCATGAGAAAAAGATTAACATTAAACAGGGACGAGAGGTGGGAGGGAAAGGGAGAGAGAAGGGAAATTGTATGGAAATGGAAGGAGACCCTCATTGTTATACAAAATTACATATAAGAAGATGTGAAGGGAAAAGGAAAAAAATCAAGGGAGAGAAATGAATTACAGTAGATGGGGAAGAGAGAAGATGGGAGGGGAGGGGAGTGGGGATAGTAGAGGATAGGAAAGGTAGCAGAATACAACAGTTACTAGTATGGCATTATGTAAAAACGTGGATGTGTAACCAATGTGATTCTGCAATCTGTATACGGGGTAAAAATGGGAGTTCATAACCCACTTGAATCAAATGTATGAAATATGATGTGTCAAGAGCTTTGTAATGTTTTGAACAACCAATAAAAAAAAGAAAGAAACCATAAGCCAAAAATAAATTAATAAATAAATAAATACATTTAAAAAAAAGAATAAAGATACATTGAAAAATAAAAAAAGAAAGAACTTTGTCTTTTTTTTCATATACAAGTAGTAATCTAACAGCACACATTAGCATGTTTCATTCCATAATTTGTATTTATAAGATACCTTTTATTCTCCAATATCAATTACAATTTTTAAATGACTACTTAATTTTAATGTCACTTCATGGCTTTCAAATGTAAGCTCCACAGTTCACATTTTCTTGGATGGCCACAAATTCAAAAGATCACACACAGTACATATAAGGCTCAAATTTTTGTTTTATAGATGAAAAGCTGAGTGACCAAATGACATATCCATAGCAACAGGGTAAGACAGTCAAGACCAAAATTCACATCCTAATGTGAAACATGTATATTTCCTTCAATGCTAAAACAATCAAGAAAACAGAACTGAGTCCAAGATGCTTCTTATGTTCTGTGAGGATTCTGTCAGAAGCAAAGAGAGTGACATCAGTAAGACTGGAAATAATATAAACAGAGTAAACATGGAATCATTCACCAAGCCCTGCAATGTCTGCTGAGACAAAATACAAGGGAGCTCAACCCCACAGAGTAAGGGTGAAGTTTATGAAATTCATTATACAATCAGAGGTGTAAGAAGTTAGAAATATAAATAGATTTTAAATGGCTTATATAAATGAATGACAGGCTCATCACAGCTAACGAGTAAAAATAGTGCGTGTGGGTCATGTTATGAATGTTTGAATTTGACATCAAAGAGACACTTGCTTTGCCAACTCTGGCAAAGACAGATGGCACATGGCCATGGGGCTCCCTGGCAATTGTTGCTTCCGTTTGTGAGCATCTCCAAACGCAGTTTTGGGATGTCACGAGAAACTGCAAGCCTGTGGGGTTGTAAATTGAAGACGGACATTCAAGAAACAAACTTTTCACTATATATTAACCAAGACAACTCCAATGCTGTTTATTCTCACTCAGAAGTATAAGGGACATTTTTACATTCTTACTGTACATCAAGACCCATGGGGTCTCTGAGATCCCACGAGAAAGTTTTTACAAGGATTTATCCTTACTTTCCTCATTGGTTTGCTCAGATGAGAAGCAGGAAACCTTCTAGACATCCTGAACCCATGAACTTTTTGTGGTTTGTCCATCAACATACACAAAAGTCAATGCAGCAACTCACAAATCTCTTCCCATTGCATTGTAGCATGGCCTTAAATTATTTCTGTATCTATAGGTTGCCCATCCCCAGCCCACTCTGGAATGTGATCCTAATTGTGTGTTCCTTAGGAAAAATGTCTGATTAGCCCAGCAGTGTTTGAAGACCTCTATCCTGTATCTTGTTATAATTTAGATAGTTTATGTCTGGTTTCCAAAATGAGCTTCCCAAGCCATCCTAACTGATGCCCTCCAAACGTTGTTCCCTGCTGAGAAACAAACCGGTTTTTGCCTCTCACCCAAACTCAGCTCACATCTTCTCCAAAGAAATTATTAGTACATTCCATTAGCTAACAATGGTCCCAGCTAATTAATGTACTCCAATATCTAGCAACTGTTTTACAGGAAAAATAATCTACATTGTATTTACTGCAAATCCTCACCAACATGACAAAGACAAATGCCAACTTTACATAATTATTTTTCAGCTGTTATGCAACAATTAAAGTGATTTTCAAATATGAACATTACAATTATGAGAAGGAAGGACGTAATTCTGCTTTAAAACTGCCTGGAAAAAGAACTCTTATACCACATTAATGATTTAGGATTGAACTAGAAAAATAGACTCTCTTACTAATAGAGTAAGTGGGGCAGAAATAAACCTCCCATTGATTTGGTGGTGGTAGGGGCCACACTTTAAAAAAGGGGCAGTGGAATTGTATTTCTGAAATAAATGATCTGCAAATCTTATCAATGTTTGAAGACATATTTTTGTAAAATGCACACACCACTGTCATAATGTTGCAGAAATTGGAAAAAATCCATATTGTACTATGGTTCATCTGCAATGGCCAAAGTTAAGCCCCTGTCTTCAGTAAAACAGAACACCCAATGTCACTGTTCACTTCAGCTGTGCTCTAGGTAAATATTTGTCCATGATCTTTGTTTCTTCCTTCTAGTGTGATTTTCCCCAATATTCCTTAACATTGGAATAATAAAAGTTAAATTAATATTTGTTCATTTCAGTGATGATCTGAAATTTACTTCCTTCTTCCTTCTGAAGGCCACAATAATTGTCTCATAAAAGTTCTACCAAGGTCAGGGATGATCTAATTTACTTGTAATTGTGAATTCTGCTAAGAACTCTTACCCATAAATAAGCCTTGGCTATGGAAAAAAAAAATGAAGATCCGAAACAGGATAAGGCAATTAAAAATGGGGGTTGGGGGAATAACGGAGTGGTGGAGAAAAGTGGATTTTCTAAATTTAAAACACTCTGCCCTTTCTTGAAATAATGATTTATATTCTCTGAGCCCACAAGAGAGTAATTGGATATGCATGATGCAATGCTGGAATTTTAGGCATTTTTGCCTAAAGGTTATTAACAATTAGTAGCATGAAGGAAAAAAATCATAAAGTTAGAAAAATAACCTTCTCTCAAAGGATAACTAAAACTGAACTTGTAATCTGTTCATAATAAAATATATCATGTTTATATTAGAACCCCACATGTTAAAAGGAGAACTGAAGGGCTGGAGGTTTAGCTCAGAGGTAGAGCTTTTTTGCCTCTGATGTGCTTGGCCCCAAACTTGACTTGGTCCCCAGCACTACAAAAGAGGAAAAAGAGAGAGAGAGAGAGAGACAATCGATGGACTAGAGTATGTGAAGTAGAAGTTCATGATTAAGTGGGAAACTGAACAATAATTTGTATGAGGAAGAATAAAATAACTTACTTCCTTTGTAAAAGTAAAGACTGAGGAAAAACATGAAAAGCTGTCTTTGAATGAATTCTTTAAGAGAGATGATGGAGTAGACATTGTAAGTGAAGTTGCTGATACATCATGCAGACTAGGGTGTGAAAGCCAGATGTTGAGTCATCTGGACTCAATGGAGCAGAATTCTTTTCACATTGCAGCTACCTGGTTTTGCTTTGATAGTTGCAATGGTACAGAGCTCACTATCTCAAGAGCATCTCTAATACATGTTATAATAGCCCTCTCTGGTGCTTTGTTGTCAGGTTGCAACAATACTATGGTTTGGGTGTGATTTGTCATCTCCCAAACTCACTTTGAAATTTTGTCCCTAAGGTAACAGTGTTGAGAGGTTAGCAGATCTTTAAGAGCTGTTGGCATTAATACCTTTCTCTTGGGAATGGGTTAATTCTCCCTTGAGTGAGTTATTTATTATAAGAACTAGTTGTTGTAAAGTAAGGCCATCCCTCTTGTTTTCTTTTTCTGCATTTACACACTTGCTTTTCTGTTTTCATACCATGTTATGACAGATCATAAGAACTTTGCCAGATGCACTTGCCTAATCTTGGACGTCCAGCCTCCAGAACTAGGGGCTAGGAATGTGGTGCAGTGGTCAAGCACTTTTTCCTAGTATGTGTGAAGTTCTAGGTTTGATGCCCAGGGCC
The DNA here is from genome assembly GCF_001458135.2 of Marmota marmota marmota. Taxonomy (NCBI): domain Eukaryota; kingdom Metazoa; phylum Chordata; class Mammalia; order Rodentia; family Sciuridae; genus Marmota; species Marmota marmota. Next base: position 6,803,831 of record NW_026000021.1, read on the forward strand.
AAAGTACAAAACAAAAATAAACAAACCCCTATTGTTCAGCATGAGAATTGTGAAGCTAAATAAATGTACTTTTGCAAATCACCCAATCTCAGGTATTCTAGGATAGCAGCAGAAAACAGACTAAGACCTTCAGATAACTGAATAGCTCCATCCTCTGGAATACATTCTAGGGTGCTTCTAATCCCTTTCCCACAAGACAATTCATTGAACATTTCAAACAACGATCAGGTGCATCCTTTAGTCTTCTATTTGCCAAACTAAATGTCTCTAATTCCTTCCACTGTCATTCAGTACTTTGCATCTCACACCATTTTAGTAACTGACTTTGTGAATACTGCTTGGTTTGCTGTATCTATGATAGACATATGAAACAGGTAGTCTTGATATGATCGAACCAACAAGATTACCACATAAAACTTTTAATTTCCCCTTTGAAATAAAAAAAAATTGGTATGTGTTGGCAGAACACCTGTCTTATTCAATCATATGCTAGCCATCATTTGATAGGCAACAAATTCACAAATATTTGGGAAGTCAAAATTAAGATACAAAGATTAATTTCAGAGTTTTTATAAGATGTACATTGTTATATATACATATGTGGTATAGTCTCAAGTTTGGGGCGAGGGGATGATGGAGTCCAGGTGGGTTGAGGAATCCACACTAGGAGATATAGAGTAGAAGAACCCAGACTGATCTTTGAAAGATGGGTAGAGATTTTCTGTTTGGCATGGAGGAAAAAGGCAAGAAAAGAGTGTGTGTGTAGGAATAATGAATGACAGAAGAGGTCAGGAATGGTAGGGTCATGTGTGTGGATAGAAATAGAAATACTTAGATTTGCACTGTGACAATTCTGGTACAACTTCCTCTCTTCCATTCTAAACATTTGGTTTAGCTAAACATTCCAGGACTCAGACTTCTGAGGATATTAATCTAGCCAATGAAATCTTGATAAGATGCTATGAAGAACTGAGAGTAATGTTAGGATACCCTTTAGATGGCAGCTGCAGATTTCAGAGGTGATTACCTAGATAACAAATTTCCTTTATTCTGTGCATGGGAATTTTAGTCAGTCCAGTGACAAAGATATTTTTGGATAGACTTAACTTTTGGTATATTTAAAATTATATCATCTTGGGGCAAATGGTCCCCAAAGCACAAGTCTTGAAGTGTAATTCTGATGCAACTATGAGAACTGAACTTTCCTCAGATGTGGCATTAAAGAACTTGTCTTTCAGAGTAAACTTCTGCAACCGGCATCATTCATATTTCTATTTCCAAAGCAGAGAAACAGCAAAATTAATTAAACGGTACAAGTGAATAATTCCTGGTAAATACTTTTGACTTTCAATTAGCAGTGAGTCTGAATTTCCATGGAATACTGAAGAGATAGCATCAGACAATGCAATTTCCTTAATAGGGACCATAACCCTAGAGAAGCTGCTGCTGCCTCTTTAATATCGTGCAATTGACTTTTTTTTTTCTTTTGCACCATGTTGTGCTCTTAACTTTTGTGGAAACTTAAACATTATTCAATGAAACGATTTTCTGGAAAACCTTTTGAAAGTGGTCAGACTGTGACCTTGTTCTTGTACCCTGCCTCTGCCAGCATGCTGTGTAATCATCTCTGGAAGGTTCAGGGCCAAGAGACAGTGCAAGAGTTAGCCCCTGAAGAGAATGAAGTTCACAAAAATAATTGTTATCTGCCTACTTTCAGGAAAGGGAAACTACCACTTCCAACATCAGTGATTTTATAGGAATCTATCACCTCTTTTCTATATTTGTTATATTTCAACCTATTGACCCAGAAAACTGGCAAAAATTATCAAAGTATTAACTCTTTAAGAAATGACTGTGGAAATGATTAATCTCAAGCCTTTCTCACAAGCAGACATCAAGGCCTAAAATGCCTAAATGCTTTCTTCAGGGCCACACAGTGAGTAGAAGAACCAGGATTTGAACTCTGTGCTGTGGGGGAGGAACCAGAAATGGTATATGTTTGAAACTGAAGCAACAGTATGGCAGACTCTCCAAATAATCAGAATAGAGCTCCTGATTGTACTGGTAGGCTACCAAATACCAGTCTCTACTGGAGTAGTATGGATATCAGTAATATCATAAGGGATAATGAGAAAAAAAATGCTTTCTTTACAAATAGGTTATCAAAAGCAGTGTTAAAATAATTTATGTTTAGGCATTAGTTCTTCTCTTTTACCTTTTCACGTTGTTTTCCATTGCCACTAATCCTTTGAAAACTCATCCTCCATTTGGCAACCCCTACCACTATTAGTCCTACTCAGCTCTGCTGATTTCAAGTATATGTTCTGTCTTTCCAAAATTCTCAAGATCTCCTCCATAAGATCACCTTTCTAACCTTTCAGATTAATGCCTGATGATGTTTGTAAAAATAACTTGGTCTAGATGTCTACAGTTGTTCTCACTCAAGTACAGGGAGAAGAGGCTTCATTATTTTATCATGGATTTTTAGGCCTTGGATTTTATCATGAATTTTTTTTAAACCTGTGATATCCTCTTAACTCTCTTCTCTTCAAAATTAAGAGATATTCTGTGTTCCTATTCATACGGTTGATAGCAGCTCAAGATTATAACTGGTAGAACAATGGAATAAGATGATAGGATAAAAATACACATTTGATTATTACTGACACCTGTTATAGTCTTTATAATGATGTGCAATGATGTGATTAGCTATTACAAGCCTTTAGATTTTATTTTATTGATGGTACTTTTGAAGATGTTTGAAAGGGTCTCAGAGAACAAGCACTCTGGCTTCGATACCACTAACCATGTTGACCTCTTTATCAAGTGTCCTAATCTTTAATTTGTTGTTAACTAACTTGAAACTGTGCATCTCACTTAGCATCTGCATGCTACTGAGCCAAATGACTTTCTGATAAGCTTATTTGACTTGCTTTTCTTACATGAATTTACAAATAAAAATGGGCTCATCCCTAGTGAGCCCAGAAGCCCTTAGTAGTTTCTCTTTCTGATCTATCACCAATCCCTTCAATATCTTAAGTGTTTTAAGCATCTATAATTTTTTAAGTCACTTAGCAACCTAGATGAATAAAATGCATCTCCAGTTGTCTCTATGCATAGAAGATGGATGAAATTTTACGTTTAGTTTCATATTTCATGCTGAGCATTATGAGAGACATGAGGAATGAGAAGACTTGGTCTTATAGGTCAAGATGCTAAGAGCAAAAGATCTGTCCTTAAAGGAAAATTAGAAAAACTGATTCAGAGTGATTGAGACCTGCATGGTTGGGACTCGGCATAGGGACCATTAAGGGTGACAGTAGAGTCAGTGTGTATGTTTGGAGTATTTAGCTTAAGTGTCACAGAGGTAGTGTCCTCATCAACAGGGAAAGGGGGGGGGGCGTGAGAATCAGAGTAGTCCTAGGGACTGTTGTAGTTTGGGGGTGAGGTGTCCCCAGAAAAGCTCATGTGGCAATGCAGGAATGTTCAGAGGTAAAATTATGAGATTCTGAGAACTGTAACCTCATCAGTGGATTAATACACTTGATGGATTAATAATCTAAATGAACTATTGGGTGGTAACTGCAGGCAGGTGGGAAGTGGCTAAAGGAAGTGGGTCAGTGGGGGCATGCTCTCGAGGACTATATTTTGTTCCAGATGAGCAGAGCTCTCTCTGTTTTCCGGCTGCCACGAGCTGACCAGCTTTCCTCCATCACACCTTTCTTCCATGCTGTTCTGCCTCACGCGAGGCTTACGGCAATGAAGCTTACCTACTATGAACTGAACTTCTGAAACCGTGAGCCCCAAATAAACTTTTTCATTTCCTAGTTTGTTCTTGTCATATATTTTGCTCATAGGGATGAATAGCTGAGAGACAATACGCAGAGAGGAGTCTGTCGTATTTGTCAAATGTGACCGTCACCGCAGCACAGACTTGACAGCTGTAGTATCTTCTGTGTCAGGTAAAATTCTACATCTGGTGAAAATCTAGGATTATCTCCATGGACACTCTGTCTTCAGTGTGATTAATGAGTGTTCATAAGAAGGCAGAGCCTCAGCAGCAAGTAAGCATGGCGGCTCCTAAAGCAACCCGGTCTGGGTATCTGGCCATGAACCCAGCCACAGGCTGCCAACCTCAGTCAATTCTCCAATCAGATCTTGCCTTCTTAGAAGTTACCTCTGCCATGAGATAATTAGCCTGTGTCTCTACCAACAACTTCCTCATCTCATTAACCTGTTCCTTTTTCTTTGATTCAGGTCACCCTTTTTGGGGAGTTACTTATAAAGTTTAATTGATGACATACAATTATAAAGTATGCCATAGTTAAAAACCCTGAGGAAAGAAAATGCGCTTTATATGTTCTCTTTTCAGAGAGGCACAGACACTTCTCTCTTGAGCTGGGGAATGGAGGTGGTTACTAGAATGCCCTTCCTGTATATGGAAAGACTGGGGATGAGGGAGATAAGGATAAAAATTATTAAGTACAGATTGCCCATATAGAGATGTGATATGTAGAATGATATCCTAACCATCTCTTTAAAAAAAAAAATCACTAGTATGGTCATACACTATCAACTTAGTGAATTTTTCCATTAAAATTAAATAGAAGGCCATGGTAAATTACCCATTTCATTTCTCCTTCCAGATTAAAAAAAGGCACTTAGTCATTTCTTACTGTGGGGGCACTCCAGCCTTATTCTATGTGTTTATGCCAAGTAGGTCATTTATACTGCTGCCTGCTGGAGTTTTTCTTACAACTTAGTAGGGAATATTTGTGATTTTTATTACCCCGAATAAATCTACAAGATGCCTTTTGCTGCAGGCTCTTTATTTTAATTTCAGATAAATCACATCAGGTTCCTGGCTGTCATATTAACATAAGCATGGATCTAAAAATAACAAGTGTGCATTAAGTTACATGTCTAAAGATTAAATAGTGGTAAATTGGGTGTGTGTCTTAATGAACATTAAGCTATTGAGAAGTATTTTGAAACCATCAGTAGGCCTACTCTGAACATGTCATGCAACCCAAGTTCTCAGTGCATGCAGTGAACTGACCTTTAAGAGAGGATATTTTCCCAGTTACATTAGAGGGCAATTTCACATCTCTGTAAGTTAATTTAGTGACTCACTCTCTCTCTCTCAAAAGTGGCTTATTTGATTAACTGTGAAGAATTCTGAACCTGAATTTTTCATCATCCTCAGTACAGTTACATCCTAAAAATCTTAAAAGCAATCCAAATTCAAATTATTCAACAATTGTGTTTTCATCTTCTCTCACTCCATCAATTCTCCTCCTACCAAGATTTGGATCAAAACACCACCTCCTCTGGGAGGCTTTCTTTGAACTTCAGTCAGAGTCTCCCAAAATGTGCTTTTATAGACCCCCATAGCAGCCGAAGTGCAGTAGCCTTGATTTAAACATGTGAATTTCTCTTGCATTCAAGATTTGGAGAGAAGTAGAAAGGATAAAACCCATGGGCTTATTAAGTCTATTTTACACATTTATTATTAAGTATAACTAAAACCTATGTTCTCTGATAGATTAATACACTTCTAAAGAAAGACAGGAAGACTTGATATGAAATAGAAAAATCATGGATATAAACTTAGTATAGATTTGCTCCCTGACCCTTTTTGTGTCTCCGTGGTCCAGAAAACTTGGGTTCAAACTCCAGGCACCCCATAAGCAAACAGATATGCATATCTCACAAGAGTAACCCAAATAAACTATAATATTTATTGATCCAAAGGTGCAAGACCAGACATGAAACCTGGAGATCTTCTGGTTCAAATCATCCAGATGCCTTTCTGGACTTAGTTCTACTAACCCCTTTTCACTGTAGAACAGCTGCTTAAAGAGAGTGATATTATATTATCAGAGGCTTCAGGGCCATGACAGAAGCCCAACACACCTTTGCTCCTCTAAAGCAGAACTTGTGGTCCATAGGAAGCATCCCTTGGTATACACTTAGCCCTTAGCCCTCCCTTCCACTACCAAGGGATGATATAACCACTGAAGTATGTGCCAACGCCCAATCTCCACAGCCTTGATTTATTCTCCTTTGTGCTGGGCAGAGGGCATGGCTTAGAGACCAGACTCATCCTGGCAGGGGGCTGGGACTGTCTGCATCTCTGAAACAACCCCTGGTGGGTAATTGGGGAATGACATTGATGGGTTCCCAGGGTGGCCCTGGGGCTTGTGCTTTGCCAAGAATACAGCCATGATTTAAAATTCAGCCCAGGGGTTGAGAGGCAGGGAAGATAATGTAAAGCTCAGTCTCCTTTGACCTCAGCAGAGAGAGACAGAGATGCAGAGTGAGTTGGCATAGCGTGACGTTTTGCTTTCAGAGCTTTTATTGCTATTACAGAGCCCTGAGTTCTCTTTGTTTGCTACACATTCTAACCCCCAGAGATAGCCTTTTTTTCTCTTGAAGGGATTTAAACAAATCATAGTTTTTATTTTATTCACTGTCCCCCATTAAGAATTCATGCAGAGCAATTTTACTTGTTGCCAATTAAGATCTCCCAGTGGAGGTCTCTGATTACAGCACAGGCAACCTGTTTAATACTTGGCATCTCCTTAGTCTACATAAATTAACCCCATGAGGATAGAAGCATGCTAATTCTTTAGAAGCCTGGATAACACCATCCTTGGATCCATGATTCACAGAAGGTAAATCTCTGGGAGACTCTGGGAGATGCTGAGCCTGATGCTACTCAGAGTGTATCTGCTTTTGTTTCTTACCTCTTATTTTACAATTTCCAGATAACACATTACCAATAATTTTGTTTTTCATCAGAAGTAGCCATGTGGACTCCCAGCAGGCAATTTTAATATCACTCTTTTATGTATAAACGAATGTGTATGTTGGCGGGTAAAAGTGATATTATTATCATTATTATTATTATTATTATTATTTGGTACCGGGGATTGAACTCAGGGATACTCGACCACTAAGCCACATGCCCAGCCTTATTTTGTATTTTATTTAGAGACAGGGTCTCACTGAGTTGCTTATTGCCTCGCTATGGCTGAGGCTGGCTCTTGAACTCGCCATATTCTTGCCTCACTCAGTCTTCCGAGCTGCTGGGATTATAGGCCTGTGTCTCCATGCCCTGCAAAAGTGAGATTCTTTTTATGCACTTCCCACCTTGGGAAGCAGGAGTTAAGTGCTTCAACAGGGAAAACAGTTTTTATTCTACAGTTTACAGATTCTTGGAGTTTAGTGTTGAGGCTTGTGTTACCCTTCTGGAAAGTGGTGAAAAACTTGGGACTAACATTTCTAAATATTGCCTTTTCCCCTTTGACTAACAAGTTAGAGTCCTTGCACTCTTAGGTGACTTTTCACCACATCACCCAGCACCGGACCTGTGAGGAAGGAGGGGGGGAAGCACAGGTCATATACATCTGGATATCAAGAATATAGATCACCATTTCCCAAGGCATGTTCCTGAAACCTTATCCACGGATAATATTTCAAAATAGGTAGTATTTGAGGACTTTTTAAAAAGTCAAAATTATATGTTGTATCTTGTTTGCATAAATATACATAGCATGTATTAACAATATTAATGGCTCTGAGATGTTCCCAATTTAAAAACTTAAAACCTTGTTTTATCTAGTATTTTTCAAATTTGGCCACAGCATACTTTCATCTTTCATCTTTTTTTTCTCAAAATATCTATCACACAGTGATCTAGTGTATTAGTGTTTCTTGGAATATGCTTAGGAAAACACTTACATAGATCACTTAGAGTGCTGGTTCTTTGTGAGGAGAGGAAACGATTTTGTCTTCTGGGGAATACTCAGAAAATTTCTGAAGGCATTTTTGGTTAAGTAGGGGATGTTACTGGCAGGTAGTGGGTAAAAGCTAGGGATGGTCCTAAACATCCTGCAATTCATGGGACAACCCATCTCCATGATGAAAAAGAATTATCTATCTTCGAATGCCAACAGTGCCTTGGTTGAGAGAACCTAATCCAGGTACAGCTGGATTACGGACTTAGGTGATCTAGAATCTCTGGGTTGGCAGCTAGCACTCTTCATTCACCAGATAGTCATGTGATTTTTGTCATGCAGATTTCCTTATTAACTTATAGGTTCCAATATGACTTATTAATATAGAATATTCATAATGAATATTCTAAAATGAATACATTGATATTTTCTGGGTACACTACTGGAAAGCTGTTAGGCATGTTTAGTAGTCATGTCTACTCTGTTCTTTGCAGTTTTCTATGATACATATATATTGTGTAGTATCAATTCACAATATTTAAGTATTATCAAAAACACACATTCTTATATGGTCAATAAATGCAACACACTCTTCTAGACTTTATGGTTCATATAATTTCAGCAATCAGTAATCTCAAATACTAGATATATTACTACTTTTCTTTTTAAAGATAAGGAACTCAGTCTCAGAGATGTTAATCAACTGCTAATTTGGATAGGCTGAGACAGAAATCCAAATCCCCAAAATCTCCAGGCCAGTCCTCTTTTCATTATTATGGTATGATGCTGAATCCATTTTTTCATACATAATTTTGCATGTGGCATGAAAGAGTAATTTTAATGCCATAAATATTCATGAATTTGATTTGTATTTCCCAACTGTCTGTGTTTATTCTAAACTCTTAATTTGAGGCTGCAAATGGATAAAGATTTTTATCAAATGTTAGGAGAAAGATATTCTCAGCAGTTTTTTTTCTTAACATAATCTTTCTTGTCAGTCACAGATATATTTAACCAAATCAGAAATAGCGACACATGATAGGAAAATCATCAAGTGCAAAGCAATCATTTCCTTTAAATATTAAGTTTCCATATCAGAGCAAATAAAGATGCAGGAAATGGTGATTGTGTTTAAACACCAGTGTATATGTTGTAATGATTTTTTTGTTTGTTTAAATCAAGCAGTGAGATGAAGAACAAATTACAAATTAAGTATAAATCTGGGTGGGTTTAGATTCAATTCTAGATTCTGACTTTATCCTTTTCATTAAATGAATTCTCAGAAGTTTACCTCTTCAGAAAAAATGTGTTGGTATAAAGAGTTGAGCTAAATGATTTCTCGTTGTTGGATATCTAAATTTAAACTCCACAAATTCCTTTGTACTTTGAAAACTCAGAGATAGATTATAGGTCTATTTCAGTAGAATACTAAATAGGACCCCAAATAACTTGAATGTGATAACAATGTTTTTATTATAGCAGATTGTTAAGCTATAAGATACCACTGAAATGTAAAGATTTGTAACCTCTCATGAAGACAAGGGAGCTTTGTAATGGTTATACCCAATCCTCTATCACTTTTTTCCAACTCTTATCATTCACTAAGCAGAAATAAGAGCATGTTTCATGTCCATCATGATTTTGATCAATCCTCAAAAGAGGCAGCCATAAAATAATGCTGACCATAGTTACTACTGGATGATCTAAATATATTCTGAACTCGTCTTTCAAGGTATGTAAATGGAAGTTCATCATTTAATATTAGCAGCAGTGACAAATAGCCCACTCCATGATAACCAAAATTCAAAAGCACAATAAAAATCAGAGGAGTCACACTGTTTATGGGAATATTTGTTTAACTTCAGGCAATCTAGTCATTCTTATGTACATGGTATGAGAATAACATACCATTTATGTTATTTTCATGATCCTCTGCACATCATGGATTCTACCCCAACACATGAATGATGCATTTACATAACTTAATCATAACTAGAAAGAATTTCCCGCACTGCTCCATGATATTCATATATTCTTCACCAAAAATAATTTGGCTACAGCTATAGTTATGATATTGTAATAATCATCTTAAACCCTGTTACTTTAAGTCAATCAAGTCAGGATCTGTTTGCAAAATATAATCAAATGTAATTTCATGATTCAGTAAATTGTATGTAAGTCTGCTATCATTGGTTTTCATTTTCTTTTCAATACTGCTATTTCCATTTTTTCCACTGGTAGCTATTCTGACTATTCAAATGTCATTATTGCCTTCTATTGTTATTCAAATGGAGTTGTTTTATTAGATCCTCCAACTCCACATAGAAGGCTTTGCTTCTTCAACAGTAATATTTCTGAAGGAAAATGGAAGTGAATGCACACAAAATTCTGAGTTCTTACTTTATGTTAGGCTAACTCCATGCCTGAAATAGGATTTTAATTTAATCATATCTGAGAAGGCCAAAAGGTTTTTATTAGCTACCTCAAGAAAACAGGAAAAATAGCCTTTTTCATGCAGGTTTTTATTTAGTTCAAAGAGCCCATGAAACCATTACTGTTCCACAATGATATATTTAAGAAACACTTCCTGACCAAATTAAACTCTAAATTTCTTTGATTAGATAGCAGTCATCATTTTTGTATATTCTTCTCTTGAAAGATAGGATAAATAAAATATTCTATACAAGTATTTGAAATATAGTATTAAATACCAGTTGCATATCAGTTTAAAAATATGCTTTCTAATAGATCCATGGAGAATATAATTAAAAAGGCACACAACCATAAATGCATAGTTGTAGATTTTATTAGGACACTGGATCACAAAAGAAAATTATCAAAACTAGGTTATGGTTCTCATAAACAAATCTAGCAAATATTGTATTAGTTAAATATAAAAATAACTGTCCCTGTTATTGGGGCAAACTTAACAACTGAACTTCTGTTGTATTCTACCAGCAGTTTTTCTATATATACAAAAAGAATATTTTCTATTACTATGATCAGAGATCTGTTCTCCAGTAGGTAAACCATGTGAACAGAATGAATTAAAATATATAGTGCTTTACTAGAACTACTTAGGAAAGATGAATGAAGAGGGAATAACCTACTTGGAGTTCAGTGGTGATGTAGTTGGATGAGGTTTGGTAAGAAAGTCTTGGGGTTATTATATACTTATCTACCATCTCAGTATACAGAGAAAGCTCTCCCCTTCAAGAGGTTAGAGGCTTGCTGACCCTTCGCCAGACTAAGGTAATTTCATGAAAAATTTCTAGTATCATGTGCAGCATCATATAATTAAGCATTAGCATATTTCAAAAATCAAGAGTTATAGAAGCTTAAAATAGGAAAATCAAATTTCATAATAGTACTCATAGACAACAAGACTCTAAAATAAGGTCCCTAAAGAGCTAAATAATGACACGTCAAACATCTTTGCCAGTGTATTCCCAAGAGATGTCATGGAATGTATACACAACTTGGGAATGTGACTCCTATTTTATTAATTTCTATTTCTGACATGGCTTCCTTACCTAGAGTCAGAACCCACCAAGTAAAACTAAAACTAAATATCAGAGAACTGCACAACTGTTCTCCCAAAATATTCCCCTTTAAGACGAAAAGAAGCAGAACTTTTAAGCAGACATTTTTTTTACCTTTCAGAGAAAATCTTTCAGTAGTTTAGTATCAGAGAATCTGTGTTCTATTTCCCACCACATTGTAAGTTTGCCATGCAGCCCTGGGAAATACCTTTAATTCCTTGACTTTGACAAGTTTCAGGATTCCCACCATCCTTCTTGCACGGTGCACATCTGACTCAAGGATGGCTTTTGGTGTTGTTTCTTTACTTTAACTAAAGAAATCACATTCTTTAAGTAGCCTCTGACTATCCTTATACACAAAGGTGCCTCTGGCACCAATTGGAAGAAAATTCCTTTTTCTAACTCCTGACCCATGGTCAATTTCAAAGCTATAGAGACAACTACCTGAACAAACAAGGAAGACAAGAACATGAATTCTACTCACCTCCAGAGACTTCTGTGTTGTTCCTCCAATTGAGTTAGCAGATGCTCAATGTATTTATTAGAGTCCATGTATTCCTGCATCAACAGAACAAGACAAAACCCCATTATAATAGTCAGATTCTAAGACTCTATCCCTATTGCTATAAGGAATATTTTCAACAAGATAAGCCCTTGGACCCTCATCAGTCTCAGAGTCTTTGATTCCATGATTTGTAAACATAGTCATTTGAAGATGAATACTATTTTCCCTTTATTATCATGTGATAATTTTAATAAAAAAATTTCTGTAGAAAATAAAGTTTTACTGAGTCATCCTAAAAACCCTTCTATTTGCCTAAAAAAGCCTTTATTTCATATTATGTACACTGGAGCCCATGTGATCTACCATATAAAAGTAAATGAGCCAATGTGTTGCTGTTAACCTTTAAAGAATATGAATAAAGTAGAAAATACAGGACTTAATTTTTCTGGTTTGATAATCATCATTTTTAGGTAAAATTCATTTTTAAACTACATAGGATGCTTCATATATGTATCCCATTCACTGTGCGTTCATGTACATGTACGGACAAGGCCACATTCTTTCATCTCCTTATAAATACAAGAAATAGAGTTTGTTTCTTTTCAGCCTTAGAAGATAAATCTTTGGCTTATAAGAAATTATAAAAGGTACAGTATATCTTATTCTATAGAAATGTGTATGTGAACTCACTTGTGTAAATCTAACCCTATTTTCAAGAAAAATGTCTGAAAATTAAGAATTTTTTTTTTTACATGAGAATCCTACAGGAAAATCCATAGGTTATTACAACTGATGTTTTAAGTTTGTGGCTTCTGAACTATGAGGTTCACATATAATAGAGGTCCAGTTGATAACTTGGAGCAAATACAATGTGTAAAACAGCTCATGATATTGTTTCATTCTGATTCTGCTACTTCTTCCCCTTTCTGTTTGGAGATCCTTCCCACAGGCCTCTGCTTCTACACAACAGCTACCTACAATGGACCAATGGGGGGACATTAATCTCCCTCAAAACCTACTGTTTCCTGGGATACAAAATAAACTGGTAGCTTTGATTAATATTGATATTTTTACTTCTGAAATACCTTTTTATACATAATCTATTATTCTATAGGAATATCAGTATAATAAGGGGGAAAAGGTGTTATGGGGAGATCTGATAGAATGGAAAAGGCCTAGTTTTGAATTTCTGATCCTGGTTCTAAAAGAACCTTTTCCTTTCTAAATAATCTCAGTATACTAAGTATAAAACATTTCAGTGCATACTAAATTATTGTCTAGGTTAAAAAAAAAAACTTACACTTCCAAGACATTATTATTTTGCTGCAGATAATTAGCTGAAGTGTTTTATGTCTAATAAATAAAAATTCATTTTCATGGAACTATTGAAGAGTTAGTTAAATAAAACTACTATTCAGCATGTTAGAACCAAAGCAGAAGTTCCAACATATATGGTTATGGTTTTATGTGTGCTAATCAAGGCCGAAACACGATTTAGAATGCTCAGCATTACCAATGACTAATTATTAAGTATTTTCAGTTGAAAAGATTATTAAGACATTTTTACCAAATGGAATCAAATTTCAAATTCATTTACCCATTTTTCATTCAACAATTTTCATCATTTATGATGTGCCAAGGGCTATTCTAAGTTCTATAGATACAGTACTAAGAGAGAAAAAAACACTCCCTGGAAGAGTGTGTACTTTTGAAAAGGGAGACAAGCAAATAAATGAACAGTTGATTTCAGATCAGGTACATGCTATGAGAGAAGTCAACAGATGATAAGGAATACTTGAAATGGGAGGAAAAGCTATTTCACGTGAAGTCACTTTTGGAAAACTGAGCACAAATAAGACTGTTATCAGCTAAGACTTGCTAGAGAAGGTTGAAACCATATAGGGAAAAGCCTCCTGAACATTGCAAACAAAGGATTCAGTATATTCAAAGATCTCAAACGTGCCATTTGAAGATCGGAAAAATCCCAGTGTGTGGCTAGGAATAGGAATACGAAGGGCAGAGTCCAAACAAAGTTGGAGTTAGGCAGAAACAAAATCATGCACAGTTTGAACTAAAACCAATGCATGTGTTGTTAATTCTGATTAGCTCAAGTCAGAGGTTGAATCTGAAAAACATAGTGATGACAAATATGTCCTTTGACTCAAAAGAGATTTAGGCTCAATCCTGGTTTGATCTTACTAGCTATATTCCCCTGGGAAAATTTGTTAAGCTTTCTAAATCTTAATTTCTTCATCTTTATCAGAGGGATAAATCAGACTTGAGCTATGAAGGTGTTATAAGGATAAAATTGTGTTAAATATATATCATCATGCCTGCCAAATAATATGCATAGCTTTTAGCAGGAATTTATTTATTTTGCACAATTTTATTGGTACATTACATTGTGTGCATGTAAAAATATGTAACAACAAATCCCGTCGATATGTACAACTATGCATAGCTTTTTACAAATAACTATACATCTCTTCTCAGAAGAGCAGTCACTTTACAAGATGAGGGTATTGTTTATTTTTCTTCTTTTACCAAACTTCAAGAATTTTAAGTGTACAGCTTCTCTGAAGAAGCTGCATCTGTATTAAAGATCCTGCAGACTGACCTTGGCTGACTAATAAAATTGCAACTATGGAAACAAGGAATGTTGTAGGTCAAGGGCCAAAATTATCCTTGGACTATCTCAGGCCTTTTAATAGCCATTCACCTTAACTTTTGTATGTGACTTAACATCTTGTGACTATTAGAGTAAAAAAAAAAAATCTCAGGATATATTCCTAAGCTTAGGAAGCCTGTATTGTACACCAGCCTTAGAGCAAAGAATGCTGTAGGTAACATCTGAAAGCCATGGGACAGATGGCCCCCACTTTGCTACAGTTCACCTACCTGCTGCCCTACTAATGTATTTGGTGAATGTTCTGGTTTATGTTTTTCTTTTGTTTTGTGACTATAAAAACTCATGTATCCTCTTCTACTGTTCAAAATGGCACTTTGGGTAACTTGAATACACGTTCCTGCTTGTATTTGACTCAGAGTAAACTATTTTCTTACTTCCTGAGAAACGCAGTTACTCTTTCACATCAAGTTGACTAATCCTTCTTCCATTACTAATTTATATGGCGCTAAGTTCATATGTGTACCATTTGGTTGGTGAAAACTAAGCCTCCTATAATCTAGAAAAGAAAACTCATCTACAATCTTCCTGGTGTCATTGTACAGTATTTGCAACACATTATCTATAAAAACTTTCATAGATAATGTTTCCCAAGTCTTGTTTTGCCTTGTTATGTCAAATAATACAGATTTCCGATCATTAAATGTAGTTGTCACCGGATTGCATTCTAAAAGCTATTTCAAATAACAATATAAGCTGATTCTGTTTAAACTGGCTTTATCCAGTTTTTCATAAAAATAACTATGAAGACAAATCTTAAAAACACTTAATAATGGGAAAGTAAGATTATGGATTCTCCATTCCCCATTGCAGTTTTCTTTTCATCTATAGCACTCCTATTTCTAACACCTAGTATAGTTTACCTGTTTAAATATTTGGGTATAGCTTATTACCTGCCCCTCCTACCCACCTACACACATAAGGCTAACAGATATGAAAAGGGGAAAAAAGATGATGTTCACGTGTACTTTTTGCTACGTGAAACCATTCCTCCCCCACCTAAAAGAATTTAGGATTTCCCCTGATACGTTTACTATTTCTGGTCCCTGAATTATAAAAGTTAGATAACTCATGAGAAATCCTTTTCATTCTATAAGATTATGACAGGAGTACTCCCAGTGGGAATTTTGTCCATCTATTTGGAGATTAACTCCAAGAAAAATAATGGTGGGGTGGCACTAGGGCAGGCAATGGTGTACCCTGGGGCTCTAGTCACACTAAGTAAAATGCTTAGGGCTCAGTGGCTACTATTAGAACTTTGGTACCAAGTACCTACTGAAGAATAGACTCCAACATTCCAGAATATCAAAAGCACAGGGAGGTAAGAGTGCTGGACCAATCATTTCAGAACAAATAGAAAAGTCACAACACAGAACCATGAAAACTAACAAAGGACAAGAGAAAGATCATCACTCTCAGTCACAAGAAAGGGTGTGAGTCAGACAACCATTGACAAGAAAATATAAAAGTTTTTTTTTTGTTGTTGTTTTAGAAAGACCCTTCACATGTTTATTAGTGTCTAGAAAGACATGGTCTCTCTGACATGTGCAGAAAGTTTTAAAAAATACCGAGATGGGCAGAATCAGATTTAAGATTACTGGAATGAGCAGCAAAGATAACAAAATGAAACAAAATTTAGAGGGAGCAGGGTGGGCTAAGAATTAAGGAAACAAACTGTGGTAACATAATTGAAATCTGCTTCTTATTTTTATTATGAGATGACTCTCCCCACCACAAAGTGATGCTTTAGACACGTATAGGCAATGGGTTTTGGCTTATTGATACTGAAATTTTCACTTTGAATAAAGTCTACTTCCCAGTATCTCATTTGGAAACAAATCAAACTCCCAACCAAGACCAGATCAAGTACATATTCACTAACCTTCCATTACTAATTTCTATGCAATAAGTTAGCATGTGCATAACTCAGTCAGTGAAAATTAAGTCTCCTATAATCTAGAAATTTTAAAAAATGATCTACATTTTTTTCTATTGTCATTATATATTATTTGCAACATATCATCGATGAAAAATGTCAGTTTCCCAAGGCTTGCTTTGCCTAACTCTCTCTCTCTCTCAGAGCACAAACTTTATTAATGTTACTGTTACTAACTTGAGGAATATATTTTTCTATTGACTTTCCTGAAAATTACAAAACTCTCATTAGATAGGAATAGGAGAGTCAACAATGATGACACACAATTCTGTGCAAAATAAACATTATACTACTAAATCAAGAAATAAAGGATAAAGATGAAAATGAATAGAGATGACCAATGAAAGAGCAGAAAATACAGGCTTGCTTAACAATCACACCTTTTGAGTATTTAGTAAAATTTATAATGTAAACAGATAATTAACAAACATTTTAGGATAGAAAACAAAGGGCTCATTTATGTGCATAAATAAGGCTCATCAGAATCTCAGTAGAGTTAATGGAGGACAGTCCACACATCCACTGGCATGAGAGCTCTCTAAAACTGTGAGGGAAAAAATTAAAAACAAGGCTGCAAACATCCTAAGAGGTTTCTAAGCAAGGATTAAGAAGAGTTGGCTCAATAGCTCCTGGCCAACCCTAATACCCATTGAAGTTAACTATACAGAGAAACTCAAAATATTATTTTAAAACAAGTAGCTTCTATATAAAAAAAAAAGAGGGACATTCTTAGGTATTCATGAACTCAGAAAGTACAGAACCTGCTTCTTTAATTAAACATTTAGAGATAAACATGCATATTTTAAAGGTATCTGGGTGCATATCAAATACCTAAGTGACGAATAAAAAACACATACCAGATATGTGTGTGTTTATGCACACATCCAATATCTGATCAATGAATTGATATGGGATTCACAATATAAAGGGAAGGGTTGAAAGTAGTTAAGCCATTGTTTAATAGATTATAAAATTAAACATAAGTATCTCAGAAGATATAGAATCCACATCTTTGTCTGTGATGGGAAGAGGGAGGATCAGAGCAGGGAAAGAGAAGTTTCTTCATACATAGGGACAAAAATTGTTTTGTACTTGGTAACAAAAAAAGAGAAAGTACAAAGATGTGCTTTGGCTACATTTGCACAATTGGGGAAAGCAATTTGGTTTTGCATTTTGTGAATTTAAAATGTATATGTACCTTTGATCTAGAGGTTTAGGTCTAAAAAAAATTCTGAGGAAATAATCAGATAAAGGAAATGATGTTCAAAATATATGTGAAATTTGAAAAACCTGGGTGTATCTGTTTCTAAAATGATTAAAATAAAGCATGCTTCATTAAGAATTAGAATTCTTTAATAACTAGCAATATATAAAGCAAAACATTCAATAAAATATGAAATGGAAGTTGAAGGTAAAACTACATATACATGTTATCACAATTCAGGAAATGTATATAAAGGTTTTAAAAAGCACACTGTGTATTGTAGTATAAATTAAATTTTCTTCTGTATGCTTCTATTTCTATAATTTTAAAATTCTATATGTGCACTATAAACATTTTTTAGATGATGAATGCTATTTGGAGAAATACACCTCCAGAAATAATGTTCACAAACATTTGATTATAATTAAATTGTAGAAAGCTGGATTTACAATATGACAATAAAGCAATTTCCTTTATATTATTCTACAGCTAAGCTGGTATTTGAAACAATGAACCTCTTTCTTCTTGCCCTTGTCCATGTTCTGATAAAAAAACATTCCACTAAAGCTGGGATTAAGGAGGCGAGGAACATCAAGTTATACCAAGGCACATTTATATGTTTTAATTTTTTTTTTATAAAAGGTACAGCATTAAAGAGACATCTATTTGTTCCTTGACTAGAAATTCTGAAAATTAGAATCATTTTAAAAATACATTTCAGAAAGTTTGCCTTTCATTTCTCTTTATGCAAGGGTTTCAGGGCAATCAATATGAAACATTTAAAGTGATTAGAGGTTTATAGATACACTGAAAACTGCATGTAAGTGCAGCATTTAAAGTGAACCTCCTGTTGTCTAAAACAGGTCACTTCTGAGAGAGGCTCATTAAAAATGAATCCCAATGAGGCAAAATTCTGAGGTGTCATTCATTGGAAGGGCAATTTGAAATACAATAGTCTATCAAACCTTATAGATATCCAAAATCCCTCCAAATAATCCTCATATTATAATCAGCATAATTTATGGCAAGCTTGTGAAATTCTGAAAGCAATCTTATGACTACTAATGGAGAATTCCCAATTCACCTTTCGGCAAAGAAGCAACAAGGAGGCCAGCTGTTCAAACCAACAGAAACATCATTAGATACAGGAATTTCCACAATTAGGAAATGACTAACTACCATAACAAGTGATGCTGCCCTCGAAAAATTATTTTGTCATCTTAATGAAAAGGTACATCTGCGCGGCAAACACAAAAAAAGAAGAACATACCCACACTGGGAATTACACAGGCAAGGTAATAAATAGAAAGGTGTCTCAATCTTAACCAGCATCTGTGCCAACATAAATTCATCCAAGCAGGCAACACTGCTTGTTAAACACCACAAACAAATCAATTCATGAGCCCTGGTTTTAACAGATTAATTCCACTGCCATTCTTTCGCCATTAGCCATCTTTAATTCTTCTTCCCTATTCAAGCAACTATAACCTTGCTTCCACTGGAGACCTTTAGGTGCAACTTCTCTATGAGAACTACTAATGGCCTCCACAAAGTGGAATCTCATGATTTTGCTTGGTTTTTATCTTATGAGTAGTTCCTGCTGCCCTTGACATTTTAAATTCTATTCTTGTCATCTTGGTATTCCCTGAAAGTGTCTCCTACCGCTATGAGATCTGAGTCTTCTTCATTCCTTGTGGCCCTGCATCAGGAGTGAGGTTCCATTCTAGGTTATCTTTCACTTTCTTATGGAAAACTCCATTGTCCACCAGAATTTCACTTATCACCCAAATATATGTCTCTGTGCTAGGTCACCCTCTCAAGGTGAAAACCTGTGTGTCTAGCTTTGCTAAACATGTCCCTGTGGATATGCCAAAACATTCTGCAAAGAGTATCTTCCTTCATTTGTGGGTACTTCAACACCTATCATAGCACTTGAAACATCACAGCTCTCAAAGTTGTGTTAAATAAATGAACAAGTAAAATGACTAGCTGGACACCATCACACTCAAAATACAGGAGAATGAGATTATGTTTCTATGAGTCTTGTCCTTTAGAACTTTTTAATTGTGGTTATAATGATCATAAAGAAATTATGCAGTCATAAAGATATAAGAAGGCAGTGTTTATCTATCTAGTCTCATACATCACTCGAGAAAACAATTCTGATACCAGATGTGTGGGAATTTTCCCCTATATATCAACCAAACAATCCTCCAGCAGATACCAGCTGAGTATCCTGTAATTTGATTCAATTCTGACACAGTCTACCTCAAGATAGCATCAGATCCTACAAGTCGAGGGCTCAGTTTCACAGACTGTCCCCAACATCAGATGTCAATCACAAGTAATGGCTTCCACCCAAACTTTTGTCTGGACACCTATATAAATCCAGGTTCCCACTACGCATTTTAGGTCCAATTAAATTGATTTAGCTGCTCACAAAACTCAGGGAAGCCCTTTACTTATGTTCATCTAATATGAATGACACCCCAAAGGATAGAAATGAACAGCCAGATGAAGAGAAGCATAGGGTGAGGTATGAGAGGATCTTTCATACATATCTTTTCCTGGCATGCTACCCCCCCCCAGGAACTATCACATATTGGGATGCTGGGAACTGCCCAGACCTGGTTCTTTCCAGTTTTTAATGGAAGACTTGTTATGCAGGCATACTTGGTTACCTTATCTGCCATGGGTATGAACACAACTTTTTTTTTTTTTTTGAAGGGGATTGAACCCGGAGGCACTCTACCACTGAACCACACTCCTACACCCTTTTTTAAAAATATTTTTTTTTAGTTGCCAATGGACCTTTATTTTATTTATTGATATGTGGTGCTGAGAATTGAACCCAGTGTCTCACACATGCTAGGTAAGTGCTCTGCCACTGAGCCACAACCCCAGTCCATTATTTGTTGATTTATTTTTATATTAAGACAATGTCTCACTGAGTTGCTAAGCTGCTGAGACTGGCCTTGAACTTGTGATCCTCCTGCCTCAGCCTCCAGAGTTGCTGGAATTACAGGCATGCATCACCATGCCCGGCTTCAACTCAATTTTAATCCCTCTCCTTACCCTTGAGATTGTGGGGCCAGGCTGAAGGTTCTAGCCTTCTAATCCCGTGGCTGTTTCTTCCTGCAACCAGCTCCATCCTGAGCCTGCTGAGAGCGTTTTATTAGAATAAGATGTACCTTACCACCCTAGAAACGCCAAGAGATTCAGGAGCTCTGTGCTAACACCAGAAGTCAAAGACAAAATATCAGGACAAAAAATTTTTACTTCAAATTTTTAAGACATGTTTGCCAGGAATGGGGGGACAATAGCCAAATATATAGGTCCTACTTTATTATACTATCACAACAGTTCCTAAAATTACTATGTACTAACTTCCATCTATTAATACAAACCCAGAATGGCACCCAAAAACAAGCTATTGACAATTCCATAAAACAACAAAAATGTGCTTTTTCAATATTTTAATCCTGAAGATTTATATTCATTGTTCATTCATAGCAGAGCCATCGGGGTCTATCAAAAATTTAAAACCATGAAAATCATCACAACCCAAACTTGCTATCAAATGGAGTAGCAACTGATAGAATAATGACTAGCAGATCCCACAGAGTGACAACAAATCTCCGTAGACTTTCATAGATGAAAATTTTATCAATATGAATTACCAGTAACTGAATATAGACCTATATGTGTCCATTGAAAAGCTATATTGCCGACTATTTGGCATCAAGAAGCCTATTACTGCAAATCAAACTATAGACACATCCTAGCAAGTTTTAATTGTGAAACACATTTTAATTTGTTGAGCACTGCATATCTGTCCCTTGTATTTT
Source organism: Marmota marmota marmota (assembly GCF_001458135.2). Classification (NCBI taxonomy): domain Eukaryota; kingdom Metazoa; phylum Chordata; class Mammalia; order Rodentia; family Sciuridae; genus Marmota; species Marmota marmota. Next base: position 6,825,294 of record NW_026000021.1, read on the forward strand.
CCCTTCTTCTTCTTCTTCTTTTTTTTTCTTTTTTGGTGGAGGTGGTTACCAGAGATTGAACTCAGGATCACTCAGCCACTGATTCACATCCCCAGCCCTATTTTGTATTTTGAGATAGGATCTCACTGAGTTGCTTATGCCTCATTGTTGCTGAAGCTGGCTTTAAACTCTCTATCCTCCTGTCTCAGCCTCCAGGCCACTGGAATTATAGGCGTACATCACTGTGCCCAGCTCCTTTATTTATTTGAAATTCATTTTGCATCATTCACCAGTTAGATACATGGTTCCCAAGCTAAAGATGTTTCCCGCCTCCTGTTCTGCAAGGGATGAACATGTGATTGAAATCAAGTCAATGGGATGTGAGAAGAAATGGTATGTGCAACATCCAGGGAATCTCCAAACTAAAGACAAGGGGCACACCTATTTTACACTCTTCTCTGACACCTGGCCAGGTGATGACAACCTTTGGCCCAGAGGCATCACCTGCACATCGAGGATGCAGGTGATTATTCTTAGGACACCTGTTCACTAATCTTTCAGTCTCCCTTTAGCTTTTCACATAAAAAAGAAATGGATTCTTATTCTATTTAAAAACACCATATTTTGGGAAGCTTAGTCTATGTTGTGAGTGATAAAATAAGGGTTCACCAATTCTTTTGAAAAGATGACAAGCAGTGAAATACTGGGGAATTTAACATCTCGATATTACTTTATTGATTAACTGTAGAATTGTGTTGTTACAGTTTTCCAAAGTGCTTCCACATCCATCCCCATTAGATCCTTATAATGTCTTTGAGTCAAGGTCAACATTTCAATGTAGAAAAGTAATGTTCAGATTACAGGTTAGTAATTTGTTAAGGGTCAGATGGTAACAGCCTTAAGAAATAGTCTTATTGCTCAGTTCAGCATATTTTACACTGTGTCTCCAAATTATCCTCTCACAGCTAACTGAAAGTGGATTTTTAAGTGCATCCTTCAAAGTGGATTCTATATTGGTGAGATGGAGACCAATGGTAGAATGACTCCCACCACCACAGCCCTCCTCACCCATTTGGCTCATTAACACAGACTGTTGGTCGCCAATCCCACCCAAATCCAGTGGGTGTAGGATGCAGCCTAAGAATGTGCCTCTCTAACAAGTTCTCTGGTGATTGGGGGAATACTTAACTATATGCAAAACCATAATACAAAGCCAACAAATGAACTTTCAGATTCATAGCGGTTGTACATCTAAATTTGTTTTTGGTTCCACCTGGATTTCTGTGCCTACTAAAAGGTACGGGTAGAAAATAAGTTGTATTCTCACATTCTGTGCTCTGATAAATAATATGAATTTATACAAGTTAGCACTTTTTAATTAGATTTGACAAAGGTGCTTTACTTTTATTTACTTTTTTTGAGTAAAAGATCAAGAGAATTATGGTTTTTAAGTTAAAAAAGTGATCATTGTATTTCTAAGAAGCCCATATTATTTTTTAAATATTATTTTTACAGCAGTGTTGGAGATAAATACATATTAGCCAAATGAAGGACTTAATTTAAGTCAAAAAGGAAACAAAGCTGCACTTATGTGAGTTGCAGGATTTTTTTTCTCCCAAGGTAGAAATGAAAACTAATTCAATGTGTCCACAATTCAGTTACACAATTCAGTAACATGTTATTTGTCAGCGTAACAGAAGATGGGACATACACAGAAGATACCATAAAAATATAAATGACAAGTTAGCCAACTTATCATTTCAACCTCTCTTCTTGCATTGATGGAGGCCTACTGTCTCAATTACAACCCCAGCTATTCTATGTGGAATAAATTTGGCTTTGGAAAGCCATGGACTATAACTCAATTCAAATGACATCAAAACACTGCAGGAATTAACCAATGTGCCCACTGCATTAATGTTCTGTACTTTTGCACCTTTCTTTTCACCCAACTACTGGATCACAAAAGAGCATTTCACTCACTACAGTACCTCATGGTCTCCTGAGTCTATTATTATCAATGCCCTTCAAAATCTGGCCAGTGATGTTCTGATTTTATCTATTACTTCACAAAGCTATACTGGGACCCAGAGAAGACAGGCTCCTTGCTTTTTCTGGAGAGCTGCAATATAAATTCTTTGCTGTGCTAGCACCTAGCACAGGGTCTACAAATAATAGGTGTCAGGGGGTAAAAATCAGCAGTGTTACCCACTATTAGAGTCTGAAATCATTTCTAGAGGTTAGTGCACTTGAACTGGCTTATAGCATCGCCCTGGGAGGACAACACTTGCTTGCTTCCACTAATGGTTCCCATTGGTTCCACTGAATCAACCTGGAGGGCTGATTAACACAGACTATTGGGCCCCAGCCCCAGGGTTTGATTCAGTGGGTATGTGTGGGATGAAACCAAAGAATGTGCATCTTTAACAAGCTCCCAGGCAATTCTGATGCTGCTGATCTGGGAACCACTCTGCCAATCACTGGCTTATAGTACCAGGGATTTGTTTATTTGTTAGCCCTATTGCCATCCACTGTTCTCTTGAAATATTAACAATAACAATATAAATATGGCCAAATCCAAGTATTCTACAAATACATGGATTATGTTCAGACACTCTTCCAAATCTGGGGAGTACAGTCAGTATACAGAGGTCCCTACCCTCCTAGAGGTTACATTTTTATGGATGAGAGACAGTAAAAAAAAAAAAGTAGAGGAAAGGATTATATGGAATAACTAACTAGAGAAGAGTAAAAGGAACAGATGAAGTAGAGGAGTGTATGTGTGTGGGGGAAGAATGCTGGAGGAAGGCACAGTAAAGAGACTTTGGAAAAACACCTGAAGAAAATAAGGGAACTATACCAGGTGACAAACTTTGGAGGTTCATTCTAGGCAGAACAAGTACAAAAGTTTTTGAGGACTTCAGAGAGAGCACGGAGGCCAGTGGCTACAGTGTAGAGATGCAGTGGAGGAAAGAAAGAGATAATAATAGCCTCAAAGTTCTGGTAAAAACTGTGTCATTTGTTCCCAGTGAACTAGAGAACAAATGTAGTGAGACTTGAGTGAGGCATTAAAACAATCTCCCATAAATCTCAAAAGGATCCTTCTGGCTGCTGTGAACCACAGGGGTGAGGGGCAGGAGCAGATGCAAGGAGACTAGCTGGAGGCTAGTAGAATAGATGACTATTACTTCAATTGAAGTCATCACAGGGAGAATCATGCTAAGTTGTTCAGTTCAAGATGTGTTTGGAAGATGGAAGTGTTAACTTGATGGATCGAATGTGGGCTATGAAGAAAACAGAATCAAAGACACATTTGGTTTTTGACCTAAGCAACTGGACTCTAACATTTACTGACAAATCACTATGGAAGGAATATGTTTGTGCAAGGGGTTTTGAATAACTGTTCTCCTCTAGACAGTTAAGTTTGAGATGCCTGTGGCATATGTGTGCGTAGATGCTGAGAAAACTGTTAGTGTTCAGGAATTTGGGATTCTAATATGTACGGTTAGCACATAGAGCCATGACACTGAAGGAGGTTACCTAGGAAGAAGCCATACTAAAGAGAACAGAATCCAGCATTTAGGGGTTGGAAAAATCAGCTGGTCAATGAAGGAGAGGTCAGTGGGGGAGGAACAGAAGAGCCAAGTGATGCAGGAAAGAGTGTTCTAAGAAGAAAAGGGTACCCAACACAGTCAATGGTCAAATAAGTCAGGTCCCCAAGTTGACCAAATTTGCCAACATGGACTTACTAGTGAACTGAAAGACAGATTTAGTAGAGGAAGCATTGTAGGTATCTCACTATGGAGGGTGGGTGGGGAAAGAATAAAGAGAAATCTGATGCTAGGGTAGAAAGAATAAAGCTTTCCAGAAAATACCATACGTTTCTTAAAGATCAGTGTGCCTGAGAGACTCTGAAGAAGTTTGAGTTCCAGGTCCCACCCTTGAGTTTCAATAAGTCTAGGAATAACCTGGGGTCTGGAGATACAATTTTAACAAAAGTTGGAATAAGATGTTGCCAATTCTCCCTGGTGTCTCTTTGGGGCATGGTGTCCCAAATGGAGGTTTGGTACACTTTGGAGAACGTAAGGAAACCAAACAAACCAACAATCGACCAAACCTTCCCTGAAATACCTACAATACTTTTTCTACCAAGGAAAAGTCAGGGCCCTGTATTCTCTGAACATTCACATGTCATCAGGAAAGGAGACAGTAAACACAAAGATGTTTAGAAAAGAAGCTGGTTCTGTCCCTGTGGGATCCACAAAACTCTTCTAGGAGCATATAAACTGCCTATCCCAGGAAGGGC
>NW_026000021.1:6830640-6842348 GCF_001458135.2 Marmota marmota marmota
CATACAAGAGGAAGTGAGGGGAAAGGGGAAAATAATACAAGGGGGAGAAATGAATGACAGTAGAGGGGGTAGAGAGAGAAGAGGGGAGGGGAGGGGAGGGGGGATAGTAGAGGATAGGAAAGGCGGCAGAACACAACAGACACTAGTATGGCAATATGTAAATCAATGGATGTGTAACTGATGTGATTCTGCAATATGTACACGGGGTAAAAATGGGAGTTCATAACCCACTTGAATCAAAGTGTGAAATATGATATATCAAGAACTATGTAATGTTTTGAACAACCAACAATAAAAAATTAAAAAAAAAAAAAAGAAATAAACTCAGTAGCAAACACTTCTCCTCTTTTCCAGAGACCAAAGTTGAACACAACCTGTTTTTCAGCATCTTCTAACCTCATCTCTGTAGCTTGTTATATGTGAAGCAATTTAAGATTGTCCTCAGAACAGCCCCAAATGTCTTGTGGTATAAAGTGATTACCACTCGTCTGATTAAAAAGAGCTTTTATTGGAGGTAACCTGGAGGGTTGATACAACCTGAAGTAAATAGCTCTGTTCTCTCGTCTGAAAGGTAATTAGAAAGCCATTTTGCTCTGGCAGTGGAAAGTCTGATTCAGGAGGAAAGAAGTTTCTTGTCTCTTGAAAGACAAGACAAATTAAACACATGATGGAACATGGTTACAGGCATCTAAACTCTTCCACTGGAAAAATCAAGACAAAAGTTGCTTTGTATGACAATACTTCTAATTCAGAGAAAAGCCTTGTTTTCAGAGCCCCCATCTATGTGCCTGTTCATCCAGAGAAGGAAAGCAGTGCTGAAAAGTAGCCACTCATCACTTCCTATCTTCTGACCACTTGTGGGACTTCTCCTCTTGGTTCTGCTAGATCTGACCAAAATGGTACTCCAAGCTTCCAGTTAATACCCACTTCATAAAAACACCCTTCTGATCATTAAGATCTGCTCCAGTGGTTCTCCCAGTGTGGTCTCCTGACCAGCATAATCAGTATCAGCATAATTAGCATCAGCAATACCAATTCCTAGACTTTTCCATAGACCCACCCATCTCTGGAGGGGGAAGCCCAATGAGCAATGTTTTAGCAAGCTCTCAGGTGATTCTGATCTAACTGAACTTTGAGAGCCTGTATCCAATTGTTAAATACTAACCCACTGTCATTATATTCATTCCCTGGGCACGGCACATGCCCGTGCATATGCTACCTCCTCTCTCCCTATTTTCCACTAGCCATTTGAGGCAATAGTTAATTTCTTGAGTTGCCATCAGCATTCAGCAACAAATTAGAGTTTCTTTGTAAAAATCTCATTTTGAGGTAGGAGACAGGGGAAACATTAAGTGATGCACTTCCTTGCATCAGGTGAGAAATCCCAGTTTAATTAAAATAATGCAAAACCAGCAATAGCTGCCGTGCTGTGAAGCCTCCATTTGTACTAACCATGTAGGAGCCATTTTAAAGATCAGCATGAGAGCAATACCCATGATAAATATGATGCAGATGCACCTGGGCTGTTATTAAAAAATAAAGTATATCCTTGCGAAGCTTTAAGTTGCTGAAGCCATTCAATAAATGAATGCGTACCTTTGGGATCTGGAGACACCAAAGCTCATGTAAGTGCTTTGTACTGGGACAGTCGCCCAGGACAGTAACTGTTTCTTAAAATATACATATTTGTGGTAGCAATACTAACAAGTTCACTTACCAATGGAAAATAATTTACCTATTCTAATCCTTACTTTTGATGAAAATCAGCCACACTTAGACAAGGCAGATGTGTTAAATCAATTTAGGAAGGTAATTTACTATGATGAGGTTGTTAAAGAGTCACAAGAAACATCGGGAAATTTATGCAAATATTTTTTGGGGAATTTGTTCTGAGTATGCAAATGTCACATAATTAGTTATCATGCTTTACATGCAAAATTAAGTTTGCTATAATAACGAATCACACTCAAGAATAAGGCTATTTAACATGAAAAGAATCCTCATTTTTATGACTGAAAGGCTGTAAATTGAGGGTAAACTGCAGGTGAACCCAATTCCAGCCTTCAGTATTGTTATTCATTTGGAGGTCAAACAAAACCAACAGCAATAAGAAGCAGGAGGGTTCCCTGGCTCTGGAAGTCACCCCTATGGATGCAAGAATCAGAAGAAGTAAAAGCAATGCAGTAGTTTGCTTTTTGGATTAGACTGTTTCAACTATTATTAACCAGATAGTCCTTTAGCCTGTCATTACTGTGGAAGAACTCAGTGATATCATTTAATATTTCACAGACAAACAAAGCCAAACTTCTTCTTTGGAAACTCTCTAAAAACTAATTACTGCTCAGTCCCTGTCTGCCCCAGGCTGACAGACAGGCTGGAGAGAATGGGGAATTCCAGTATGCTGGCTTTCCCTGACTCACTCTGTGAAGGTCCCCACTAGTAGGTAGGCTCTCTGGACCTTCACTTGCTGGTGAAGCTTTGGATTTGCAATACTTGCTAGGAAATAGGGCCTAAATTTCTCCTGGCCACTTAGGCTGTAACCTATCCCTGTTTGTCCAGAACTGGAATATCTCGTATTATAAAACTTTCAGTGAAATGTCCTGGGCAAATGAAACTTAATTCATTACTTACCATGATCACACTTTCTTCCAATACTGCTAGCCTATATGCCCATTACTCACCACTGGGCTTTGGTTTTTCTGAACATGCTTCAAATTTTTTTACTAGGAATGAGCTCAATTCTAGTGCTACTGACTAGCCCTAATGCCAGGAATCACTTTTGCCAGTCTACTGAAAAAGTGCATGCTTCTCCTAGGAGGTCCAATCATTGACAAAGAGCTTGCTTTATCCAGGTAGGTTACTCTGGAATAAAGGGGTTACCATCTTCCTGAGTATTCACTTGGAGGGGTTCTGCTGTCACCACCACCTCCCTTATAAGAGTTTGCATCATAACCTTGTTTCAACCACTCTGGTACTGTGATTAGGGTTCAATTTTTGGAAATTCATTGGTACCTAACCTTTAACTGGATGAGGCCAAAATTAAGATCATGGTTCACAACTACTCCAGAAGGGTTCATTGCATAATATACTTCAAAACTGATTTCAACAATCTATTGGAAATGAATGGTGTGCTTTTGAACATTTGTGTTACCTTAGATGATCATAAAGTACTGAGTATAGCACTGTTGCTCCATAATCTAAGGTTGGTAAGCACTTCTCTATATTAGTACTAAGTATAGAACAACAAAAGGTTTTAGTGGCATGTTTTTAGCAAAAAGAGAAACCCAAAAACTGTTCTAAAGCTAAAAGAAAACTTCAATATTTGAATGCTACATCTATGTCTTAGAATGAAAATATGACAAACCTGGCAGAGACATTTAAAAAATGTTAAATGCAGAAAAAAAATTTTAAAGATGCAGAAGAAGAACAAAATGCTTGATTGCTGGTAATTGGAAACATCTAATTTCCTGTTTCCTGGCTGGTAAAAGCACCTGACTTCTTTGTAGCTCAACCAACTTTTTCTTACAGCCTAAGCTTGATAAGGAGATATTTCCTAGTTTCATACTCACTTTCCCACTTCAACTTAAAAAAATATATACAGAACAATAGCTAGATAAAAGTCTTAATCTCAAAACAAAATATTTGCAATAGGTCAGTACTGCCTTCTCAACTTCAACCATCTTAGCCCAATATTAAACAGTGAGTAAAATCTTTATCAAATGTGTCGGTGCAACTAATTCTACAAAATAATTGGTACTTACAAAGCTTTCATTTATATTTAGGTTTTTTTTAGTTAAGTGAATATCATCCCTTATTTCCACAGGGCTCATTTCATAGGTTTACTTAGCAGAAAGTTAATAGATGTGATTAAATAGACATAACTTTCTAAGTCTATAAATACACCAGTAAATTCAACAAATATTTTAGTACCATTATGCAAATAATACTCTGCCAAAGGCACCACTGTCAGATTCAAATCATGGGAAAAGGCATAGATGTAGGGGAGTTTCTACATAGTAAATTACACACACATTTTACAACAAAAGGCTAGCACCCTGTGACAGATTCAGGGACAGGCAAAACAAGGGTGGTTAGGATTCAGCTGGTGGGAAAAAAAATTGCAGACTACATTTTACATAGAACTTTATTTTCAACACTGTCACAAAATTTGTTTAATTCTCCCCTACAACATGCCAGTAAAGCAAGTATTTCTATCTCCATTGGACCTATAAGGAACCTGTTTAAAGAGTTTGAGTAACAACAATATCTGAGTGGGTAGTTGAAAGGAAAATGTTACATGAAATCACCAGAAACAAAAACTTGCCTTTATTTCCTCTGGTTTCGATGCCCAGACAGAACATTCTTCTAAAAATGCTGCATCTTAGAATCTGTCCTGAGAAACTAGATCTTATACAAGCTAAGATGAGGAGGTAGGACCAGATAGGTTGCTGGCGAACATCTGCAAGCACCAGGCTCACCTCAGGGGCTTGTAGGAACAGATTGCTCACCCCACCTCCAGTGTCTCTGATTCAGGTCATCTGGGAAAACCTGAGAATCAGAATTTCTAACACGTTCCCAGGGGATGATGATGTTGGAGCTGCTTATCCAAGGACCCACTGTGAGAACCCCTGTACAGGACCAACTTTAAGACGCCTAAGATTTTTGAGTGTGCAATAAAAGAATATTCTTATCTGCACCAGCTGTAAATAAGTGTTTATCTTCCATTCATTCATTCTACAAACAATTGGTGAACATTTATTACCATTTTTTTTTCAAATAGTTCCTAGTTTGAAAGTATTGGAAACGATTAATAAAATACTTCATATGATTTACGGATATTTGAAAATTTGAATCCATTTCTGTGATCATGTAAAAACCAAAAAAAAAAAAAAAGAAGAATTAAATCAGGAAAAAATATGTGAAATTATGAACCTAGTGCCTGACACAAAGGAAGAACTTAGCACACATTAGCTACGTGGATCACTGAAACTCTGAAAATTCACATATCACATCTCCCTTTTTCCCCTCACACTGCTCAATCTCTCTTATTTCAACATTTCAGGGTTTTCCTCACCTAGCTTATGAAGGCTGCAAGGGTCTAATCAAAATAATGCTGATATAGGGATATGTGGGGTTAACAGGACAATTGACTCCTAACACAAGTTACCCAATTAAAAACAAGACCCCACCTGTCAGTTTTTTACCAGCTCCCTCACAGTACATATTTCTCCCATGTCACCTCACTGCTTGGGACAGGGGATGGGGAGCAGCATTGGCAGGAAAATAAATGGGCAGAACCAGCACAATAGTCTGGACAATAGACAGTGTTAGACCTAATTGCTGACCCTCCCCAATCACACTTTTACAGGGCTCAGGCTTTGTACATACGCTCAATCAATCAATCAATCAATCAATCAATCCCTAATGTGTTTCTACAAGACTAGACCTTAGGCTTAGCTCAGCTTCTCAGTGTGGAAAGTGTTTGTCTTAGCCTGGCACTAGCATCAGCAAGTTGAAATTATGCCCAAAGACACTCTCTAAATTCCTAAATTTGTAGTCAGCCCAAAGTCACCTTAGTTTTGTGGATCCTGAAGTCCAACCAGAAATCTTGATTTCCATGTATTAACGCTACCTGCTCTCACATACATTCTTTGACTCCATGAGGTTTCTAGACTACAATTAAAGTTTGAAATTACATCTGTGAAAAGAAGCCTGGCCTGCATGAAGCTTCACTTAAAAACCTCCCTGTATAAATTAGAAGTGGACCAGGCCTGCTGTGCAGACAGATCAACCCACCCCAGGCATGGTTCTGGGGAATAATGAAGAAACTCTCCTTTGAGAGGCCAGAAGGCCTGAATAGCATTTAGGTTTCTCTGAGGCTTATTTTGTGAGAGCAAAACAGACTCACTTAGAATTTTTTTTGAATACTTACTTAGAATTACACACATACACACACAAATATATTTTAAAGTCTCCCACTCCATTTCATAACTAATAAATTCTGTTTTTGCAGCTGCTGAGTCAGAAAGAAACAGAAAAATCTGTGGAAATTTCAGCCTCTGTATTTTCCCTGATCATGCTACTGGGAGATGTTCCGAAACCAAGCAAGGTAGTGAGGCATAATTTAAAAATTCCAGAATTTCTTCTAAAGCTTTCACTTGGGTGTCACTTAGAAGGCCTGACAGTAACAATACACACATATACACACAAAATATTGCAGAGTTACATATAAGCCTCAATTGCTATTAAGTGTGAAAAAAGGTACATATTTTGAAGCACATATTGTTATGTCAGGCTCTATTAAAATTCACTCATTTAATTATTCACTCAGCAAACTTTGCTGCTATTTCATCTTGCAATAGGAGCTACTGGATAGAACCATGCAGAAAACAGACATACGTCTGGGCTGGGGGTGTGGCTCAAGCAGTAGCGCGTTTGCATGGCATGCACAGGGCGCTGGGTTCGATCCTCAGCACCACATAAAAGATGTTGTGTCCACCGAAAACTAAAAAATAAATGTAAAAAAAGAAAATAGACATAGGCCTAAAGTGTCTTTTTTTTTCACTTTTACAACTACCTGGGATAGAGGGGAGGCACTGCCATCTTACCTTATAAATGCAGAACCATAGCTTTATCACATAAGCTACTTTTGAACACATAGCCAGTGATGGGGAGAGCCAGAGATAGCCAATCCTCAAACCGGGACTTTGTGTCTCCAAAGTGTATGCCCCAGCCTTTGGGGAAGGGATAGCCTTGAAGACAGTATTTACATATTCCCCTCCAAGTGCCCTTATAACCTTCCCTAGGTAACTCCTCTAACAGAAACTGGCTTTCCTTCGTAGTATAGGTCCTTTCACGTGATGTTTCCTGAGGGACAGCTGTGTGGTATAACTCACTTTTATTACTTCAGCCCTTGCTTTCCCTAAGCAAGCACCACTGTACACTGGTTTAAGAGGCATTGCTTTGCTCAAAGTTATTGGTGGGTGAGGACACCTGACATTTGTTATTTTGGAGGACACCAAGCCCCCTTCTTTGGGGTAATCATTCTTCCCTTGCTCTGTGGCACTCTAACTCTGCTTGCAAATGGAACTTCTGATCTGAATGAAAGCCATTTGGTATAGCACCTGGAGATACCAACGTGCTCAAGGATGGGAGTGGGATCCAATCAGAGCCAATGAGGCTTAGCTGGGACTAACACGTAAACAGCATCTTTCCTGCCTTGGCCTTCTAGCTTCGGCATTTTTCATAGCTTTTTCTGTCACCAGAGCCCATCACATGTTGTCTTTGGCTTCCTCCATAAAAATGACTGAAATGTGTGCCATTTCCTGATTCCACCAATAAAAAGCTGCTGATGGTGCATGCCAGAATTGGTGAAACCACCCAAATGGACCAAATGATGGTACTGCCTTTCAGCAATCACAATTAATAAATAAATAAAATCATGCAGCTCTCTTCTTTAGCTCCTTCTTGATGATGACCACTTTAGGGATGAATTGCTCTGCATTTCTGGCAGAGAAACAACAGCCACTCAGAATACCCTAGGCTGATAAAGCACCCGAGTCTATTGAAGAACTGAGACATGAGGGCAGGAGTCCAGAAACAGCAGTTGACAGTTCTGCCTTCCCTTGGAGACATTGTCCAGCTGTTTATTGTAAATATGAAAATATTTCTCAGAAACGTGGGATTCTGATCCCAAAAGTCCATGCCTCTATCTCCCTTCAAGTCTACCTCATTTCTCCTACCTGTCTGGGAGCCATGACATCACCCACAGGGTAGGATTTAATGATGACTCACCTGCTTCATTATTCTTCCTGCTTAAAGGCAACAGGGCCCTCACTGCTCAAATTGGAGTGCAAACACCCAAGAGTCAGCCTTTCCTGGAAGCTGTTTAGAAATGTAGTCCCAGGTCCCACCTCAGACTTACTGAGTCAGAATCTGGCTCAGAACCTGCTTCTGATAAATGTCCAGCTGATCCTGCTGCTAGAAGCTTGAGAACCGCATTCTGAGTAGCAAGGATTTAGATGTCTGGGTTTCCTAACCCTATTAATCGTGCAGTTTGCAGGGGAGCTTCTTAAACATAATTAATTCTGGCCACAACCTCGAACCCTCTGAATCAGAATCCCCATAAAAGGGATTCTGTTTTCCAGGCCACCTGGAGGATCTTGAGGAAAGGCAAGCATGAGGAACCCTGGGACTCTAACTGAGGAGGCTAAGCTCTGAGCTGCCTGCTCTCTCCTACCAGAATCTGTGGCCTAACAGATGGAAACACACTGCTGTCCCCTTTGGGGCTATTTCATTTTCCCCTTGTTTCCTCCCAAAGGCTTGCTACCAAATGCTGCATCCTCAGCATCTGGAATTGTTTTTTACTTTCTCTCTACATTGTTAGGTAAGAAAGGACCTCAGAAAGATTTAAATCCCAATTCTTGGCACATACTTGGCATTTCTATTTAATGTTCTTCATGTTTTGAAGATAAAAAATGTAGATTCCTAATCCTGATTGGTCTATCAGGCTGTACTCCTAATATACTGATTGGTCTGCGTAAAACACAATATGCAAATGGTAATTTGCTAATTACCAAATTAAGGGTAATGCAAATGGTGATTTTCTAGGATCTAGGAAATGAGCCTTTAAGTTTTTCTGTATCTTTTATAAACTGGCAAGTATACTTAATATGGTTGCCTAAAATATATAGGGCCTTTGGAAAGTGCTTAAACACTTTTCTTCCTTTGCCTTGAATACTTATAAAATCATACGATGTTAATACCTGATGGGCTCTACCTGTGAAGATTAACAGCAAACAGGCCCACAATCCTCAATGTTGGGGGATAACTGTGTACCTCAGGAGTCCTTGTTGGTTGTCATAGAGTGATAAAGAACATGGTAGTGGCAGATAGAAGATAGAAGCCAGAGATGCTGCTAAACATCCTACAGTGACAAGGACAGCCCCCACAGCAGAGAATTATCAGCCACGATACCGCCCAGGTTGAATAATTCTGACACAGATCGAACACCATCCACATCTTCAGAGCTCAATGACTGTCAACCTGTTCTCCACCTACCCCACATCTGATCCAAGGTTACTCAGTTGGTGGAACCAGGATTGAAACAGTATTCTGTTATCTCCAAAACTATGTTCTCACCACCCCATGCTGCCTCTCACTGCCCAACAGACCATGGTAATCTTTTCACCTCTATTTACAGGAGATGCTGCAAATTGCAAATTCTATTTCAGTTCCCAAATACACTGAATACCTGCTCTCATGATACAAGCTTCAGGTGGAAATGGAGGATTGAGACTTAAGGAAACAAGGAGAGCCCAATATACCATAGATTGGGTTTTTCATTGATCTTGTTTTAAACAGAGAAAGCGAGCTCTTATGAGAATCAAGATATTTAAAACAATATGTTTTTAAAATATTTTTTTTAGTTGTCAATGGACCTCAATTTAATTTATTTATTCATAGGTGGTGCTGAGAATCAAACCCAGTGCCTCACTCATGCTAGGCAAGCACTCTACCACTGAGCTATGACCCCAGCCCTATTTAAAACAATGTATTTTAAGAGAAAGAACATTGAGATTCCACTGCACAGGCAGAACTTGAGGCAGTTTGTAAGCAACTAACAATTTCAAACTTGTCTTGCCACCACATGTGGCTTCTGGAGTCTCCATGGCCTGGCCAGTCCTTGACATACTTTGATAGCTAAATTGTTAAATATTTAAGATCATTAAAAAATGAACACATGATAGAAACATGGAAAAATCAGACCCTGTGAACTCAATTACGATGTGTTGGCAACAAAGAGTAAAAGCAACTAACCCATCCAATGAGGTCTACAGACCCATGTAAAAATGGCAAATAGATACAATATTACTTGTAGAGTAGACTAAGATTTCATGTTTAATTTAAAATGAACTTACATTTCAACCTAAGATGAGCACTTCTGAAACATCAGGAAATGCTGATAACTTTCACAAAAAGAAAGCAACAATCTGAATAGAGAATTTTGTTCTCTGAGGGTATCCATAATCTTAGGACAAACGATTACATATACCCTTTAAGTGGAAATACTCTATAGTTAAAATGAACCTCTTATAATAAAAGGAAACACAGTAAAAAGGAATTGGTTTTAAGAAAGCCTTTAGAGTTTCCTTTCCCCGCATATACCAGCCATTAACTTCTCTCCATTGAACTTTCAGAAAGTAGAGTCAAATTTTCCATGACATAGCTGAAGGAGGAGCATGAGAAAGGGGACAATTGGGCTCTTCCAAGATGGGGGCTCTGCTGACAGAAGCCCTCAGATTTGGCATAGCCTTCCCATCTCACTTCATTAGCAACCTCACTCCACAGCCACAGGTGGGGTGTGGGGTCAAGGAACAGCCAGGAGACAGCCCCATGGACAGTGGCAAGGAAATAGGAGCCCAATAAAGCATGTAAGAAGAGGGAGGAGGCTACCTTGCTTGCCTCACAAGCTTCCAGATGACAGAGGAAAGAGGGAGGGAGGGAGGGAGGGAGAGAGAGAGAGAGAGAGAGAGAGAGAGAGAGAGAGAGATATGAATGCAGATGGGCTCCAGGTAGAATTTGCTTACCAGACAGAGGGTGTCAGTTTTAATTAAGACTATTCAAGTGTTAAGAAAAAGAGACTAATTCTAACCAGAGTGGGTGAGAGGAAGCAAAGCATTTTGATGGAAACAGAAGAGCCGGATTGTCTGAGCAAAAGGGTTGAATATATAAAGCTCTTGGATTTGTCATAATTTACATTGGGGAGGACTGAGGATATTTGTATGATAATATATTCAATGATTTATTACTTAATCTCATCAAATCAAATGCTAGGCCAGATTACATACATTTTGTAATTCTTAAATTCTCCAGAAGTTTGGAAACATTAAAAACAAAAATAAAAACAAAGGACCCACACAGACGTATTCCAAATGTGACAAAAATAATGTGACTACTCATTCAAACCCACTGATCTGCCCAGTTTCATGAAATCACCTGTGAAGTCTTTTATTGAAATGAATCTGGGAGAGTCTCTTGATTGATGAGTTTGAAACAGGTGTGAGGAGTCTGAGATTTATAAAGTTCTCCAAATAACATTAAATATTGACTAATGACCTCAGAGGTTAGTTAAGATACTATAAGAAATGCAGAGAGTAAATTGGACATTATTTTTCAAATTTGTAAGGGAATACAGGAAAGAAAGCCAGTTCTTCTATTTCTTGCTAAATTTCCCATCAATTTATTTCAAAACAGTATATGCTGTGGCAAGCAAATACAAAATATTTATTAATACAAAGAAAAACTGTTTTCTAATATCTTAATTATAACTTCACTTGCTTATATGACTTTCTGCATCACATAGTATTAGTGGCAGCTACAAATGATTGTGCATATACTCTGTGCTGAGCTTTTTAACACACACACACACATAAACACACACACACACTAATGAGACATTTTTTATTTTATGAATAAAATAAGATTTTAGGTGAATATGCATGCATAAGTGTGTATGCATGTGTGTATGTGTGTGTGTGTGTGTGTGTTGTGGTTTTAGGTTAAAAAATTGCAGATATCCTAATTGCCCTTGACTGACACAAATTTTTAATCTATAATTAATATTCTTGTGCTGTGTCAATTAAGACTTTTATCAGTTCTTGGGCTGAATACAAATATTTATACTTCTCTTTTTTTTTTTTTTTTTG
>NW_026000021.1:6842373-6861078 GCF_001458135.2 Marmota marmota marmota
TTTTTTTTTTTTTTTTTTTGCTGGAAGGGGATAGTAGTAGTTTAAGATACCTTTGTAAAGAGGTTAAAAACAAACAACTGACAGATTCCTCCAAAGTTCTACATTAATGGTTAAACAAGTATCATCTGATGACTTACTCAGCAACTCGAAGACAATAAAACATAACTAAATCTGCCAATTAGCATTTTCATATTCTCTCCTGACAGAGCTTAATCACATCTGCAAAATGCAATTTCCAACCCAGAGCTCTCTGACATTTTCTGTCTCCTTCTGCGCTTCTCTCCTGTTGCTCCATTATGACTGAGAGCAGTAGCAGGTTCTAGTCCATAGCGACAAATGCATCACCTGCCATTGAAAAGAAAGCAATTGTTGTGTCTTTGTTAAATCTGGGGATAACGTGGGTCCTGCTTGTACACTTAAATGCATAAACAGCCAAGGAAGGACCTGTTTTAAGTGGCACAATCTTAGTGACAACAGCTGGGCTGCAGTTGATGTCACCTGAGGTGCCCATTAAAGGTGTGGAAAGCTGCCAGATGAAGAATGCATTCCAGGAACAACAACTCCTTTGTCAAGAGAGCATCCCACATACCAACACACAAAAGTGACAGTGACTTGGAAGACAGCATATTGACTTTCCTGTCCTGGTCCCACGATGTGAGGACAGTGACCTGGGCATGTTGGACTGTTACTCAGAAGGGTCTCCCGCTGGTAGGAGTGAATACTATTTCCACAAATGTCGGTTTCTTCATTTGTACCTCTCCCAGGCAGCTATGTTTAGCTCACATGTTATAGGTGTTGACCCGTCTACTTTGCCATCTCTGAACAGTCAGGAAAGGGGAAATGTCAGATGAAAGAGAAAAGTGTACCCTCAGGGAAACTTACAGCATCACCTTGGCACTTTGCATCTAATGGGAACATCTTAATTGCTCCTAGGCTTTTGAGTCAAGTGCCCCAACAAACCAATCTCAATGTAACCTTTCTTCTTGAGTTATTTTTAATGCATCTTTGCCTCACTGTGCTTAAATATATGTATGTGTATGTGTGTATGTATATATATATAAAACCAAGCACCAAATGAAGCATCCCTTTCTAACTAAATATGACCAACCACCATTAACCAGAACCCAACTACCTGATACATCCAATTAACCAGAATCAGGTTGAATTTTTAGAAGAAAGGAAAATCAATGCTCAAGAACATGTGATCATTTATCCACCACAAACAAAACCAAAACCAACAATAACAACAAAACACAAATTTACATTATTTTCTTGGATTTGTCTTAGGGATTCAGCTTTTCCTCTAGTTTCTTATATAGTGAATGGGTTTTTAGAGTTGAGACAATAATCATAGTCATCACATGTAGATGTCATTATTAGCATGCTTGTGCTGAAGATTGTTGTATTTTAGAAACAATTTTCCCACTGTACTGAAAAAATTTTAGGAATTTTAGAGTTAATGATAAATAGTAATTTATATTCACTAATCTGTCCTTGGCCTTTAGTACCTCAGAACAAAAATTTTAAGAGCTTCTTTTTCCAAGCTATGGGTTCTACTTCTGGGGGAGGAGGGAGGCTAACTGACATGCTTAGAGTGAGACAGTGTGTTGATTTCTGTGCAGAGCAGACAGTCGCGGTGGGCCGTGCACACCTTGAGTACATTCATCACTTGACATCACTTCCTCAAAGTGTTCTTTCTAGGAAAATTTTTTTTTCCAAAAAAACAGAACTTCTATTACCCAGCAAACGGATTCCTTGCTACCTCATTTTTTTTGGAATACTTAGGAATCTAAAATTTGCCATTGGTTGCCTGAATTTTCCTTTAATGATCCCTGGCAGAAGGAACACAAAAGCCTCTACAAATTAAGTCTTCCCAGACTTTGCTCAGAAGTACAATTTCTATTACTCTGCCTAGCAGCTCCAAGAGTTTTATAGGCAATTGGTGGTTAATTCATTTCAGAGTTGCTTTAGGCAAAAAGAGGATGATAATGTTTAGATGTTTAGGTGCTTTTTAGTTTTTAGATAAATCCTGGGGTCTTGGAATTTGGAGAGGTTCATTAGTCAGCACATGGTAGACTGGAAGAGCAAAGGGTATAGAGACACCACTCAGGCTGAATTTAAAGCGCTGCTCGGGGCCCTGAATACATTATCAATCAACATTAATGCTCTCCCCTTCCTCCCATGACTAGGCAAGCTGGGGCCTTGATTAGCAAATACTCCGTGGTTATTCATTTCTACCATTAGTATCTACATTAGCCACATTTTATCACCTTTTTAACAACCACAGAATTACTAGGAGAGTCAGGCCTGATGGCAACCTAGACTCTTCCCATTGTCCTTCAACGCTTTATTTTTTGTTGTTGTTGTTTGGTACCAGGAATTGAACCCAGGGGGACCTAACCACTGAGCCACATCCCCAGCCCTTTTTAGTTTGAAACAGGGTCTCACTAAGTTACATAGTGCCTTGCTAAGTAGCTGAGTCTTTAAACTTGTGATCCACCCGCCTCAGCTTCCCAGGCCACTGGGATTTCAGGCATGCATCACTGCCCCTGGCTTGGCCTTCAACACTTTAAATAATCATGTCCAAAGAAGTCCTGACTGCCAATCAAACTGAATTGCTAAACAGGAGACCATCCTGTTACAGAAAATTTCTCAAATCCCCTTTGCCTCCATTTCATACTATTTTTTGCTTTCCCACAGAGTGAAGAGACTACATCAGGTGCTGTAAGGAAGTAAGACAGAAAGAAGGATCTGCAGTCTCTCAGGCAGGCAGGCAGATGTGTGCATATATGAATCTAGCACAAGGCAGTGTATACATATCTTTACTTTTGCATATTCTTTGTTGTCATTAAAAGGCCCATTAAAAGCTGAATTTGATACGTGCTACAGGAAGGACCCAACCAGTAATGAGGAGGAGAGGCTGGGAGGACGGCCAGTTACCAATTCCTTGAGGGATGGCTTATTCCAGGGGTTATGTGTGTGTGGTCACTAGAGCCATCCTGCTTGGCTTCAAAGCCCAGCTTTACAACTCACTGGTTTCTTGACCTTGGCCATATCCCTCAGCTACCTTGTGTTTTAGTTTCCTTACCTGTAGAATGAGGATAATAATAATGGTTATGATTAATAGTCATGGAAATTTTTTTTTTTTTTTTTTAGAGCCATTTTTTTTTTTTTAATATTTATTTATTTATTTAGTTTTCGGCAGACACAACATCTTTGTTTGTATGTGGTGCTGAGGATCGAACCCGGGCCGCACACATGCCGGGCGAGCGCGCTACCGCTTGAGCCACATCCCCAGCCCTCATGGAAATTTTTAAAGGATCACATGTAGAGCTGTCACTATGTGAGTGTTAGGTATTTTTCTTGAAAACTGAATTGGCCCACCAGTGTTCATAAGGTGGTGGTGGTTAAAAGAATTGGTCAGAGAGGGCAAGCCAAATGAGAGATATCAGTTTGGGTACCTCTATGCCCATATCCTTCTTTAATTGGATCTTCCTAACAATAGATAGCATCATCTCTACTTTATGTGATTGACATGGAAGTTGAATGCCTTGCCCATTCCATTGGTGGCCAATGGCAAAGTGGAGATTCAAACCCATGACTCTGCAGTTTCCTAGTTTATGCTCTTATCACATTATGTGATCTTGGGACTATTTCTCAGGATTTGCACATAAAATTTTTTTCTTTCCATTGAGAGCATATAGATTGTACTCCAGTCATAACAGTCCCCATCCAGAGGGCTGACATACAACTTAAAGATAAAATTGTAGTGCATACTCATTGAGTGTGGAGAGTACCAGATACCTTGCTAGAAAGCAGATAGAAAATTCCTAAATGAAGGTGCCCCTCAAACTGATGCAATGTTGAAAAGTGTTTACTGATGTTAAATTTTGCATATTGATGAGAGGGATCATTTGGTTCAGTTGTGTCTCTGCTGCGAATGGAAAAGGAAGAGAAAGTCAAACACATATCCATTTACTTAAGGTCACTCACTATCTTCCTTAATGATGGCAAGTGCTGATTTCTGATTATATGCATGGATTGTTAAAATTGTTTTACACAAAGTATGTTTCTCAAGTTTCATATTGTCCAAAGGTGGAAGTGTGTTGTCATCCCCATCTTGTAGATTCACAAACCAAAAAACAGAGCAGTCATGTAACTTGTCCAGCTTTTCATGGTACCTGCAGACTATCTCAGGGAAGCTGCAAATACAGTTGTGGCAATCTACTTTCAGGGCTACATCACTATTTTGCAATTCCTTCCCTTCTAATTCTTGATCAAAGCAAGAAATTATACTTTAAGCAAGCCAATTGCTATGTTTGATAAAAGAAATAGAAGCCAAATCCTAATTCCTAGAGTGTAAGTAATTTTTCCTATTTGATCATTAATTGAGTGCTCTGCTTAGGAGGAGTATACCTTTTCCCTTCCTTGAGTTGCACAAACACAGGCAAGCAGAGAGTATGGATATTATCAATCATATAAGGAGACAGCTAGAAGTCACTGTGGGGGCTGGTATGTCACCAAAAGAAAAGCAATTACACAAAGCCCTTAGTCCTGTATATATTTTACCTATACTGTAAATCTCCATTGTAAATCTGTCACTTGTTCTATAAAACATATAAAGACTAAGGAACCATGAAAAAGTTAAATAAAATTTTTAGCTTAATGATATATTGATTGTGCACACATATCTTTACTTTTGCATATTCTATGTTGTCATCAAAAGGCCCATTAAAAGCTGGATTTAAATAATTGTTCACTCCTCACATTACTATTGGAATCAATTGCCTATTATGAAAATTATTGCTATCCTTAAGAATTACTTTGCTAAGTGAAGTAATCAGAACTGATATTTTATTTTCTACTTAAGTTCCAAAATTGATTTTATATGTTAATCCGAGTATGGAAATTGGGATATAAATTTCATAAACAAAATGAATGGTTAGTCAGGTTTCACATTTGACACTTTGTAGTAGTTAAGTGTTTTTCGAGGCCTTTTGCTCTTAAGAACAAATTGTTGATTGCCATATCTGTCAGAACTGAGGTAGGTATGTCTTTCTCTATTTCACAGAGTCTCAAGTGTCTGAGAGTCTAAGAATGAAGATGTGTAGCCTTCACTCAGTACAGAGGAAAATCATACCTTCCATTCACTGAAATAATCATTGTTTCTTAGAGCTTCACAAAAAGATATAGGGAACATTTATTGAATGTCTTGGGTGTGCCTGGTAGGAAACTCTGTAAAATGTATATTCTTTCTATTTCTCACAGTTATCTAGTAAGGCAGTTATTGTTGTTATTATTTTTACAAATAAGGAATAAATATCAGACAAGGTATTTAATGTATGCTCTATCAAACACCTAGGAAGTGGTGACACTGGGAATGAAATCCAGTCTGCTGGCTCACAATTCACAATAGCAAGACTGTGGAACCAACCTAGATGTCCTTCAATAGACGAATGGATAAAAAAAAAATGTGGCATTTATACACAATGGAGTATTACTCTGCATTAAAAAATGACAAAAATCATAGAATTTGCAGGGAAATGGATGGCATTAGAGCAGATTATGCTAAGTGAAGCTAGCCAATCCCTAAAAAACAAATGCCAAATGTCTTCTTTGATATAAGGAGAGTAACTAAGAACAGAGTAGGGACGAAGAGCATGAGAAGAAGATTAACATTAAACAGGGATGAGAGGTGGGAGGGAAAGGGAGAGAGAAGGGAAATTGCATGGAAATGGAAGGAGACCCTCAGGGTTATACAAAAGTACATACAAGAGGAAGTGAGGGGAAAGGGGGAAAAAAACAAGGGGGAGAAATGAATTACAGTAGATGGGGTAGAGAGAGAAGATGGGAGGGGAGGGGATGGGGGATAGTAGAGGATAGGAAAGGCAGCAGAATACAACAGACAGGAGTATAGCAATATGTAAAACAGTGGATGTGTAACCAATGTGATGCTGCAATCTGTATACGGGGTAAAAATGGGAGTTCCTAACCCACTTGAATCAAAGTGTGAAATATGATATGTCAAGAACTATGTAATGTTTTGAACAACCAACAATAAAAATTAAAGGAAAAAAAAACTTACTACCTGCCTTTGTATTATGCTTGTCATAATCCTGTCATTTTTGTAAGTTCTCAAGACACCCCCCTTTTGCAAATTTTTGTGCTATAAAACTGCAGTCCTAGAGAAAAAAAAAAAGGTTATGCATTTTCTTCCCTTTGGCCCTGCCAAGTGCAAACAGTTTAAACGAATAGGTTTCATCACACAAGATCCAGCTTTGTGATGGTTTGGCCCTTTGGCCCAGATGTCTTGGTAATGTTTCAAATGAAAGTGAATGAATGGCCTTCCCCTGGCCTTCACACTTTGGTGCATAGTACAGGGAAATGCATAAAACCACAGGATGAAGATGCTTTAGAAGCAAAAAACCCAAATAATGTTGTCATATATATTACTGGAGTTAGAGGAAAGGGAGGACCAAATGTGGGATAACAAAATGGTAATCCTAGTTCCAGATCAGCTAATAAAAAACTGAGAGATCTTGAGGAAGCTCCCCATCATATCACATGGGCCTTGAAACAAACATCTCATTTGTAGAAGGAAGGGTTAAATTTCTCAGGAAACAACTTCTTCTTTTGCTACAGGAATGGCTCATAAGGTTGATGTCTTCTCTAAAATGACAGCACAGCGGGGTTCTGTTAAAGAGAGGCCCACCCATCCCCACCTGATCTCAGTGCTCCAAGAACACAACAGACATTCATTAAATACTGTCACCCTGATTTATCCCCATGACCTTAGGTGTCTAGTAAAGAGACATAAATGACATTTTTTTGGTAATAAATATCAAACAACTAAAATTGTGAGATCCTTTAGAGACTCCTGTCACAAATCAACAAACTTCCTATACATAGCTAGAACTCAAGCCTCTTTTCAATTGTGCTTCCCGCCCCCATCTCCCCCATATTCATTTTATCATCATAAAGGGCACAACTTCACAATAATGTCAACATGATATATAATTGTTATTTTCTGCATAGCATATGCAGTCTACTCCCTGCCATTCTTTAGCTATACCCTCAGAATTTCATCAGCATGTCTGTGGCCATAGAATCCTCATTCACTTGCGATAGTTCGTGTTCTTGATACTGAAAATTCAGGACAACTTAGTTTAGGATGCAGGTTTATGGAGGAAATAACCAGTAACCTGTGTTCTGCATTAAGATTTGTTAAATATCTGTTATAGCAAGGGGTCCAAATCAGACTGATGTAAGATAAAATGTTCCTTATTGTTTTTTGTTTTCAGCTGAAGTGTGTGCCATCCGAGTTCCCACGCTAACTCCCAGAATGTGACTGTATTTGGAGACAGGTTTTTTTTTTTTAATTTTGTAGTTGTAGATGGGTGGAATGCCTTTATTTTACTTATTTTTATGTGGTGCTGAGGATCGAACCCAGGTTTTTTATAGAGTTATGTTAAAATGGGGGTCACTAGTATAGACCCTAATTCAACATGACTGGTGTCCTTTAGAAGAGATTGCACAGTAATAGAGGCACTGGGAAAATGAACAGAAACAAGGTGGTCTACTGAAAGCCAAGGTGGGAGGAAGAAACCAGCTCTGCCCACATCTCGATCTCAATCTTGTAACTCTCAGAGTCCCTAGAAACTAAAATTCTGTTCCTTAATTCACTCAATCTGTGATACTTTGTTATGGCACCCTTAGGAAATCAATACATTAATTATAGCAATAATAAACCTCCTTAGTAAGGATGGGCCATTTTTATGATGGATTTTATGCTATAGCACAGAAGGCATATGCTTAAACATTTTACCACCAAAGTAAGTAACTTTTTCTTTAGATTACAAATAAATGATATATCAAGTGCTATATTAAGATGCTTAAACATATTTTTTTTCAATCAAGTACATATGTTTGAATTAAATTTTTAATAAGTCTAGATTTTAATGTCAGCCAGTAATGATAAAGATTTTTGGAATATTTAATAGGCATGATTTCAGGAAGAACTGTATTATGTGGACTTACGGAATTTTTTGTTTGATTAAGTCAAATTTCTAAATTTAAATAACTTGGTTAAGAAAAAATACATCAATTTGTCATCAGGCACATTTAATGCTATGAGGTAGTGAGTGAAATTCTATACAGAGTGATAACAGCATGCTGCCTTCTAAGGCTGCCAATAAATGTTCAGAGATTTGGGGGTCCTATAAGAACACACGAGTTATATTAATGATAATTCTGCTGGGAAAAAATGAATGCATATGATTTTGTCACTGCATTCTAACTCATTAACAATAAAAATAAAGTACATATGTATTTGGAGTCTGGGGTCTTGTGTTACACACGACCAAACTGAATTATGCACCCCTGTCTTCTTATAGCACAGCTCTCATTCTGAGAGAGTCAATCCTATTACACCACCATTGAGCAGTATTTTTTTCCAATCTTATAGCCTTCCAGCAAAGATAATACAATGCATATCAGTTTCCTCTTTGATACTTAAAAAAAACTGAGGAGCAGCTGATTTGCTGAAACATAAAGCCTGTTAAGTGACTTTGTCTCATACTAAAGCCTAGATATCCCCTGCTTATAGAATGAAAGGGTTTGGTTGGTCCCTTTTTCCAAGAGAAGGTGCTATGACATATATGCTTCCTCTAAGGTACAAGGCCACATTCCTATTTCCATATGATCCCACTATAGCTGTAAACAGGAAAAAATTGTATTTCAATACAATCATTGTAATCAAATTCTTGAGAATGTCTTACCCATCTTCCTTGATTCTCTCCCCACCACCCACATCCTTTAAGTAACACAGAGACAAGGAGAAGTTGTATACATTTTTAAAAAATGAGTCTGCCAGAAAAAAAATCTCCTAGAAATAATTAGAAATTTATGCAACTTTTCTTCTTTTGATCTTTAAAAAGAACTCAAGGCTAAGTCACTGGGAAAAAAAAAATTCCATGAAACAGTTCCCCTGGGCTGTGGGTCCAGGCTTCTGGGCTATTTTTTAATAAAGCATATAAACAATGGGTTGCTTTGGTCTTTGAAGGCCTGAACTTTACAACAAGGAGAAAAGAATTCCATGACTTTTGACATATGAGAATCTTTACGTATGTGAAGGGGAGCTAATTGAACAAGTGGGCTGGGATGCCAGGAACAGAGATGGAGTAGCTATATTTTACCCAAACATCATAATATGCTCAATAGCAGCCATTAATTTATTTCTACCAAGACAGATGGGCTTCTTCTTGATACCACTGGGGGAAAATAATTAAGAAAAGGTAGAGCTAGAATGAAAAAGATACGCTGTCTTTTGACAAGGTGATTCTTCAGTTTGTAATTAGCAACTGATAAAATGTTTTGCATGCTAACTTCGGGGGTGAATGGCTAGTTATTTAAAATACTAATCTCACTTTCTTTTTAAATTGCTTTTCACTGTTATTTGCTCTTTCTGTCTCATCCTATAAGTAGGCCATACATTTTTGAAAAAAAAATAAAATAAAAGAATGTCAGTGGATACCAGCTGTAATTTTACACATTTTAGTGTGGTCTTTGGTTTAAAACACATGGTTTCAGGAACAAAGCCAATGCACATTGCCAATTATCAGGTGGATATTTTAGCATCTTGATGTTAGAGAAGCTAACACCCATTCCTATACTCTTCATGGGTTTCTCTTCACTGAAATTTCCAAAATGCATGTTCCCTGGGCTTTTAGTATGTTTGTAAATCATGCCAGAGGGCATACCTAAAAGATGACTGCTAGCAGAGCAAATGGGAGAGATTTGAGACTTATATTAAACTACACCAATATCAAGTTGTCCACAACTTCTCGAGCTTTACAGCTTAAAGGTTAGTATATTTTTTGTTTAAATTAAGGGTAATAAATTCGAGGCTTTTGTTTGGAATGGAAAGTAGCTCTTGGTGTTCTCACCTTGAAGAACAAAGAATTTTTTCCCACAAGTCCTTTCCTTTGGTCAAAATAAATTTTACCAAAATATCTCCTGATATTTCAAATATTGGAATAGGTAGTCTTCTTTTTTTTCCTCCTCCTTTCTCGTCATTCCAAACACATGTTTTAAAGACTTTATTATGGCCCGGCATGACCAGCAACTTAAGAGGCTTAGACAGGAGAATCATAAGTTCAAGGCCAGCCTCAACAACTTACCACTCAGTGAGGTCCTGTCTCAAAAATGAAAAAAATAAAAAAAGGCTGGGGATATTGTTCAATGGTAAAACATACCTGGGTTCAAACCCTAGTACCAAAACAAAACAAAAACAAAAACAAAAAACAAACAAAAACCCAAACCAAAACCAAAACAGCTTCAGGTTGAATTAAGTTGGATCTTCTATAATTGACAACATTGCATTTTTTTGACTTACAAAAATAGCTCTGGACACCTAGTGACAGAGTATGGGAAAAGAAGAGAAAAGTGAGCAGGGTGAAGTGGTGCATGCCTGTAATCCCAGCGACTCCAGAGGCTGAGGCAGGAGGATTACCAATTCAATGCCAGTGTCAGCAATTTAGCCAGACCCTGTCTCAAGAATAAAAAAAAAATAAAAGAAGGACTAGGAATGTAGCTCAGAAGTAAAGCACTCATGTGTTAACTCCTCAGTATCAAAATAGAAAAAAGAACGACAAAGTGAGATATGGTATCAGTTCTCAAAGACCTTTAAACCTAGTTAACATGCCAGGAAAGAGGTAATGAATGACCCATAACAATAGGCCTTAAAAACCATAATTTGAGAGCACAAATAGTAAAGGCAGCACGAATAAAGAGATGGTCATTATTCCTACTGTGAGAGTAGACTGGGATTTCTTTGTGTATGGAGGGATTAATCCAGATCTTAAAAGTATATTTCAAAAAAGATAAAGCATTCTAGTGCCTAAGTATTCCACTTCTCAGGTCTTATTGCACTCCTTTTTCCTTTTGTATCTTAGCAGCTAGCTTGCATCCTCAGAAGCATTTCCATACTTCCCAAGGAACATTGCCAAAATATTTTTCTTTAGGGACTATTCTGTTGTCACTTCATACAAATGACTTTAGGTGTTCACAAGTCTTTCCAGTCAGATTCATAATATTAATTATGATCTTTTTTTAAAAATTCAATTCTGTTCATCCCCACTCACCTTTGAATGAAATCATGAAGATCATTGGGTGAAATGCATTCCTTGGTGTCCCTACCACCACATTCATTTACTCTGTGGGAGAAACACTTAGTAGGGTGACATATAGATATAAAATGTCAGAATATAGCATGGTATGCTGTACATGCCTGAAATTTTAGCTACTTGGAAGGGTGAGGCAAGCAGATTTCATGAATGAAGCCAGTCTGGGCAACTTAGAGAGACACTGTGTCAAAAAAAAAAAAAAAAATTGGGGGCATGCAGGCTGCAGATGTAACTCACTGGTGGAGTGCCCTTGGGTTTAATCTATGGTACCACAAAAGAAAATAAAAGTTAGAATATAATAAGTGACCAGCTGGGTCAGACTCAGCACCTATCTCTGCCTTAGAACCATGGAAATGAGCAGTAGTTCTTAAATTTTATTATTCTATGTGTGTCCATACACTTGAAGGATATGACTCCACTCCTCTGTCAGTGTTTTTAAGTGGTGAGATATGGGGTTGCAGTATAGGCTCTTTCTTTCAGAAATATCACAAATGATCTTATGTGAAAAAGAAATATTTAATTCAAAAAAGGTCCCCCAGTGATCTTGATAGCTTCTTGGCTACATTCTCAGATATACATCATTAAAACTATTATTAGACTGTACATAGGTTTGTTCTTGAAATCAGTCTCAATGAGTGGTAGGATAACTTTTCTCACTAATCTATTATGAAACTGTCATCTAAGAATTTATCTAAATAATTTTATAATCATCTATATTACACAATGCTGGTGGTCAGATATCCTCCCCAACCTTCGCACTCTTACACAGCACAGCACCCACCACACTCATCCACACTGGTTTATGGTTATCTCTTTACCCATGTATCTGTCCACTCACACTGTCCATTCCTCAGCGTTAACAGATTTCTTTTTGGTTCTTACATTTCCAGCACCTGGGACAGGGCCTGAATTTAACATGATGAAGAACCACATTATATTGCCACTTTTGCCACTCAAACATGGGCACATATCAATAATTTCTTAAGATTCCGTCTAACAATTGGAAGCCATGATAGCAATTTTCTGAATAAAAGAATGACCTAATCATTCTTCATGGCTTTAGAGAAAGGAAATAGAGGAGAGAAGGAAACCAATGTTTACAGAGATTGTGGTGCCGTAGGTCTGGGCTGGGGCCCAGGAATCAGCATTAAAGTAATATCACAGATGATCTTAAGCAGATGATCCAGACCACACCGTGACAGATGCTCTCTTTAGGGACAGAAAAGGTTAGATCTCTGGTCAATTAGGAGGAAAGCAAGAGACAAGCCTGCCCCAATTCCTTCTTTCTCTGCAAATTATTTCCAATCCTCTCTGACTTGGCTGTGTGAGTCAGAGCCCAAAAGTCCTGGACAGTCTGGATAGCTGAGCTCATCATGTCTGCTGCTATTTTTCTTTTTAAAAGGCATTTTGATCTTTGAAAAGTGCCTAGCAGTTTTATGCCTACCCCATCCTATCCACTCTGTGGACATGCATGGGGGATCACTTAGCCCCAGCATTCCCAAGTATGCCTCTTAGAAAAAAAGGTGCTCAGAGACAAAAGCATTCAGAGGTCACTGTATTCTTTGTTCAGGTGGCCACACAGTATGCAAACACAGGGGACTTTTTGACAGATGTCATGGTATTGTGATTAATTAGTGCCCACACTTGACAGGCTAGGAGAAGGTCAGTGGAGTGGTTCCCCCAGGATGGTACACCATCTCTTCATGTCAGAACAGTGGGGTACTGTGGAAGATGATGGGAAGACATGACTCTGTAGAGGCAGCTGCAGGCTCAACAGATCTAAACTCTCTTGATTCTCTCTTCTAAGGGGTACTAGAGGTGAAGGTTTATTCAGTGAAAATCAGATGCAAGTCCTTTGAGGCAGTGCATCCCATCCCACATGCAGGTACAGTGGCTGATGGGCATGCTGTGCTAATGACTGCATTCATTACAATTTGCACAGTGTGTTGAGTTAGGCACTGCTCACAAGGGACAACACATTAAACTTGTCATGTTATGTCACTGACACATCATATACTGTGATGTAGTATCAACATATTATTCATTATGTAGATTGCCTGGGTTTCCAGACTTAATAACTACCTTGAAGAATATTAAAAAATGTTCATATATTTAATGTAGACATTTACATGAATGTAAGAAAAAAAATTAGCAGCAGAAAATGACAAGTTCATTATGCTTGCAAAAGGAAGCACATGTCTGCTTATGTTAAAAACAAGAGAAAGAGCGAACCAAGGCTCGGAGCGAAGAAATATTGCAGGGACTCATAGTATTAAGGAAAAGCAATGCGAGGAAGGAGAGAGCTTGGTGGATCCTATTGAGGGGAGGGGTTGGCAGAGGTTAAACCAGGGTCTTGTGTACCCTCATTTTTGAATGCATGAGATGGAGAGTTAATAAAAAGTTTTGAGCAAGGTAAGGGGCCAGGCTGATTCACATTTTTAAAGAATTGGTCTGGCTGCTGTGTAGAGGAAACACTGCACTACAGGAAAGGTGGTTTCTACAAAAGTGAAGACAGGATGACCAATTAGGAAGAGTTTGTAGTTATCTAGGCAAGAAGTACAGGTGGAGTGGTAGAAGTGGAGGTGATGGGAAATGCTCAGACTGGGGATTTCTGCCTAGACCTATATTTGGGATATATGAGTTAGACCTACCAGAAGCCAATGATGGACTGAATGTGACAGGATCACATTAAATCTAAGGTAGTCTCAAGTCAAAGGTGATCTCAAGATTGACTCTTAGTTAGCTTTGACACTATGTAATTAGTAGGTTTAGCTAATATATGCCACCATTAGCTGTGGTGGGGAAGAACAAGGCAAGATCAAGTACAGAAGGAAAACTAAGCTCTCTTTCACTAGATTGGATTTATTGGCATGCAAGTGTAGATGTCAAATAAGCATCAGAATATACAAAAGTTAGTAGCTTAGAGGACAAGTTAGGGATGACTTTGAAACAAACTATTATTGGTTGTCTTATTGATTGTGCCATTGGAGCATCATTTGAGAACCAGTGCCTTAGATGATGGAAGAGACTCAGCCTCTAAGGAATCCTTATGGAGGAGGCAACCTCATATAGGGAGATGCATGAAGCATAGGCCAAATATAATCCCCTGCCACTATTAAGCTCTGCATGTTCCTGAAACTGCACCTGTTAAGGTATACTACATTCCTAGAATGCACCTGTTAAAATGCATGTTTACACGTATTTACAAACTAAGAGAGATTTTCTATCTGCCCAGTTAACTAGAGAGCTGGGTTTTTTGATGTTTAGAATAGGGACCAATGATTCAGCCTTAGATGTATATTAAAATTAGCAAGGAATTTTGAAATACCAACACCTGAGTTCTACCCAGTGATTCTGATTTAGTTGTACAGTGATAGAAGGTATGGACTATTAAGGTAAAGTTAAACAAGGGTCAGGAAAGTCAACAACAAAACCAAAGAACAGAAGATCTCAATAAAGCTGAGGACACCACTTACCAGAGTCATCCAGCAACATAAGAGTTTGTGGTCTGTGTGTGGAATACTTTGGTTGTGATTTTGAAGGTGGTTCAGGGTGTGGCAGGGGAGTTAAGATGGAGTAAAACAAGAGACCACAGCAGATAAAGAAGGACCAGTTTGCTTGGAAATCTTTGGGATTTTGTGTTGGCAGGAGCAGAGATGGAAGGTGAGTGGACAGGAAGTCAAAGTCCTTAATGAATGAGAAGACAAGCAGAACAACTGGTCGATGACATAAATAAGAAGTATCAGGAAATGTTCATTCAGAAAGACTGAGCAAAAGAGACATCCAATCAATTGAGGACTTCTAGTAGGTCCCCCTATAAAATAAATCCCAAATATGAAATTTGGGATATAAAATTTCTCTTCACCTCTACCTCTACCACTTCAGTCTAAGCCACTTTTGACTTCTTACCTATCCATGGAGGAACAAAAATGCCCCAAATATAACAGTGGGGCATAGGGACTATAGCAACCCCAAATTAAAACCACAAGCTTCCAAGAATATAAGGAGGTGGATAAAAGATTTTCTATTTGAAAGAGCTGCAGAAGATGCAAAATCCTCAGGATAGGATTCCTATTTAGGGAAGGCTACCAAGTGGAATATTCTGAGAAGAGTCTCATGATGAAAGACTGTGAGTTCAAAAGGATTTTTCAGAGGGTGAGATGGGAGGAGAAATTGGGCCACATAAAGATTTTTTGAGATGTGTGAGATTAAGAGGTTTGGGTATTAGTGGATTCCCAGTGATGCTTAAATTTCTGGTGTTGACTAAGGCAAAAGATGTTAGAAAGATGTAATTAGTCTCACAGCCTCTTAGAGAACAGCTCCAGGGTGATGATCTGAAATATTCTAATTAGCCATCTGGCAGCTTTTCCAGGGCTGCTGCTCTTCCTACAGTATGTGATGGTAAGATGGCCCGCTCAAGTAGCACTGGGCAACGTGGACATCAAACTGGGCTGCTGCTTCACAAACACTGAGGAGGAGAATTTGTGAATGGATGTACATATCTAAGTTCCATCATACTGACAATGATATGACAGGAGGGCAGTCATATGGTAGAATGGGATCACCCCATTATGTAGTGTACATATTACTTTGTGAAAAACCCTGGGTAATAACACTCAGTTACAGCCTATTTATCAGAAGACTTTAAGAAATGTAAGACTGGGTGAATTTATATGAGCTATGAAAAATACATTTTCTTAGCCTCATCATAGCCTGTATGCTGTAGTTAATTGTTGCCATAGGCCCTGTTCTTAAAATGACCATATTTTCTAAACCACAGGCTGATCATCATATGTGAAATAAAAATAATTTTGTTTCCTAATCTTTAAAATCATATATATTAAAAGACTTCCAGGTGGAGTGTGGTGGCACACACCTGTAATCCCAGAAGATCAGGAGGCTGAGGCAGGAGAATCTCAAGTTCAAAGCCAGCCTCAGCAAAAGAGAGGCAATAAGCAACTCAGTGAGACCCTGTCTCTAAATAAATACAAAATAGGGCTGGGGATGTGGCTCAGTGGTAGAGTGCCCCTGAGTTCAATTCCTGGTACCCCCACAAAAAAGCCTTGCAAATTGTATATACATAAAGAAAGGACTAGAAGAAATAGTTCTTATTATAGTAGCACTGTGGATAATATAAAATTTTCTCTTTATCACTTTTGGTGCTTTGCATACACTCATACTATAAGGTTGGCTACATTTAAAATTGCAGGGCGACAAGTTATTTATAAAGTCTAAATGTCCAGAGTTGGCATTCAACATGAAATCTGCCCTGTCTTAAAAGATCCATGCTGTTGGATGCTGTCCTCCTTCTTTATCCTCCCACTCTGGGATCCTCTCTCATAGGATCTTTGTATTGACCCCTCTGTGGGAATTTATCAACTCTCAGCAAAAATCTTTCTCTCAAATCTTACTCATCTATGAGGCCAAGGGCAGTTGGATTTCACAGCATGTTTTGCTCTCTAACCAAATTGATTGAATTGAGAGAGGAGAGATTCTTTCTTTGGGGAATGAGAAATTGTGACAGAGACAATAGTTGGGTTTGGAAATTTGCTTGAACCAAAACTTTGAGCTCTGTGTTGATCCCCTTTTGTAATGGGGCAGAAGACACAGAAAACTGTCCGGCAGACAGAGAGGATGATATGTAGCAGGCAGAGAGAAGGGAGACATGGATCAGGGGAACACCTGTTTTCAAACTTTTTCAAAACATGCAATATCCCAAAAAGCTGAAACCCCTTGTTCTGTGTCTGCTACACAGGTTGGCTCCTCTTGCTTTAAACCAGAATAACCAGGATAAGGACAACTTCCTTGTCTCTCATCCTTTCTCTCCTTGTTTCCATTGTGAAATTAAAAATGAAAGAACCCAGTAACGAAGTAAGCATCTCAAGTTTCAAATCCAGATTTTAAACAAGAGAGTTCCAGAATATAACCATTGCCTAAGAAGGGAACTATTTCATACATGTGTGCAAAGTTTTATTTGGGGGAAAAAAAAAAAAGGTTTCAAAATCATTTCAACGTTACAAATCTCTGTCCATTTATTTTATTCTCTGAGTGTCACACACATAAAAATCAAAACCTGCATTTCAGTTTTGGGAGAGGCATAGTCCTGGAAACTATAAAGAATAAAACTGCAGCAATATTATGTACCAACAGCACCACTTCTTCACATCCCCAGAGGCCCCTACCACCACAGCGGCCACATTAAACCACACATCACACAGCATTGTGTGCTACTGGTCATGGAAAACACAGGTTCAAGACCTTCTCCAAGCAAAGGAGCTTCTTTGGAGCCAGGGGACTCCTGTTATCCACATGCTACAAAAAACAGCGCAGGCAACATTTTCTGCTAATGGTTAATAAATGAAGGACAGTTTAATATCCAGCAAAGATGATTTATCTTATCATGCCTGCAACCTGCTGCCCAACTGGGAAGGATTTATAAGAAATAAGAAGACATATATAATAAGGAAGAGCTAAAGTTTAGAAAGTTCCCAAAGACATGCAATTAAATAAGAAAAAAAGTAAATACCAAAATAGTTTTTGTTAGAGGTCTTCCAACAACAGCATCTTCTCCCTGGTGCTGAGTAATATAAAATGGGCTCTTCTAAAAATAACTCTCAAGCATATTTTTAAAGCAGTTTATTTCAAGTACACATCCTTCTCTATCTCTCACCCCTTGGCAATCTGAAAATGTGGTGTCAACTCTTCCCTTTTTGTTGACTTCTCTTTATCCCTGCAAGGAGGGAGGGGGGGTTTCTTTCTTTCTTTTTTTTTTTTTTTGTAATGTGGTCATTTCAAACCTTATAATTCTTCATCCGATGGACTTAGGTTTAGGGAAAACATCTTTTGTTTTCCTAAAAAGAAGAGAAGAAATAATGACGGCATAGTGGATGGATATGCTTTTCCCAGCCCCTACTCTGGCTGCCCTGGAGGAGGAGAATCAGCAGTTAAGGGGAGAAAAACTGTGTTAGAAGAGGCAGACCTGGGCCCCTGCCTTTTGCCTTGCCCAACAAAAGGACACCCTGGGCTGCCCCTTCTCCCCATTCCTGAGTGCCCTGAGTTCCCAGATGAAGGACTAAGGCAGCCTTCTTCCTGGGATTCACCCAGCACTTTCTCCCTGGAGAGCATTAGATAGAATGGATAAAGCAAATTCTTACTGGGAACAAATGGTTTTGAAGCATCTGCCCTTAACCCTGAAAGTCATTGCTATTAGTTTTTCACTCTTTTGTTTGTTTGTTTGTTCATTTATAATGGAAACTGGTTTTCCTACTTTGAAACCATCAGGCACATGGTTTTTTGGCATTCTAGGGATCTTCTTGGTAGGATCGCTTAGCACAAAGTTAGACACCCGGAGTAGCCTACTGACTTTATATCTTCTACCAGTTCACTTCCTTCCAACTCCTCCATTTGATCTTGCTCTCAGATCTTGTGTGGTTCACAGATCTACAGAACTACTCTCCTCTACGAATTCTGTTTCTTTTTTTTTTTTTTTTTTTTTTTTTTTTTTTTTTTTTTTTTTTTTTTT
>NW_026000021.1:6865759-6906665 GCF_001458135.2 Marmota marmota marmota
CCCCGTCTGGAACCCAGAATTCAGCCCTGAGTACGGTGCTTGCGCGGCTGGCAGAAACTGCAGCGCTGTAACCCTGCGTCTCTATCCCAGCGCACACTGCAGACTCTAGCCGCGGGGCGATTTGCTGAATAAGCAGTTACCCTCCGTGCGACAAACCTCTCGCGTTTGAGTCCCCGTAGCCGATCCTCGTGCGATGGAAATCCTTCCTCCAGGTTCCGGAGCACCCCACTATTGCTGGAAATTCCTAACAAGATATCCTTTAGCCGTCCTGACTTGTCATACTCCCACACAGTGAAGCAGCACACGGGGGTAATGCACTCCCCTCGCCGCCATCTTCCCGAGCTATCCGAATTCTGTTTCTAATTGGCCCAGCTCCTTCCTGTCTAATCTTAGCAATCAGAGTAAGCTTAATTCTTTTCTCATTTTGAAATAATTTAGACTCATAAGAAGTTGCAAAATCAGAACAAAGAATTCCCTGTACCTTTCATCTAGCTTTGCTCATGCTAACATTTTACATAACAGTAAGCATAACATGCAGAAAACAGATATTGGTACACTGTTATGAACTGAACTCCAAGTGATTGTTTATAAGGGCAAATCTGATCATGCAACTCTTCTCACTTTACTACAACCTGTTATGACTTCCTGTCACTTTCATAATAAGGACCTAAATTCTTAACCTGGTACATAAATAGTCTACTATCATTCTAGTTTGGCCAGGTGTTATTGGTTCCCACTTATGCCAATAAACTATTCCATTTAGTTTTTTAGCACTGTCAAAAGCATAGAGGTTTGGGTAATAAATTATGTGTTAATACCATTACAAACTACATAGACCTCTAGCACTTTGGTGGTGGTAGTGGAGGTTTACCAGGGATTGAACTCAGGGCACTCAATGACTGAGCTACATCCCTAGCCCTATTTCATATTTTATTTAGAGACAGGGTCTCACTGAGTTGCTTATTGCCTCTCTTTTTGCTCAGGCTGGCTTTGAACTTGCTATCCTCCTGCCTCAGCCTCCTGAGCTGGTGGGATTATAGGTGTGTACCATTCCACCCAGCTAGCACTTGTTTTGTACCACTGTACTTGCTCCTGAGCCCCTGTGATGCAGACCTTCTTTGGGATTCCAGGATAGGATGTGGGCTGTAAAATGTTTCTTTCTGCCTGATGGCCTTTGTGCACGTTCTCTCTGCCAGGAACACTTCCCACCCCCTTCCTCCTTTACCTGGGTAGCTTCTACTTGTCTTATTTCAGCAAAATTATCACGAAACTGGGTCATATTCCTCCATTAAATGCACACATGGGACTGATCCCTTGAATTGCTTAGCACAGTTGTAATTTTACAAATGAATCTACAAATGAAGAGGAAGCTGTTAGAATTTAGGAGGCATATTTGTATTTGTACAACATCTTATTCCCAGAGTAGACAATTACTTCATAGTTATCAACTGAATGGATAAAAGTTCAGCTGACAGATTCATAAATGAGAAAAGCAAAACATTAGGGAAAAAGATAAAAGTGAGGATCACTTATGGCACATTGTCTGTACACTGATACCAGATGGCTCATTTGGTGACTTAAAAATCTGTCTTTGGAGTAAGGCAGACCCAAGTTGGAAATTTGGTACCTATAAATAAGAAAACTTATGCCAGTATTTTAGTTTCTGTGAGTCTTAATTTTTTTCATCTATAAGTAGTACTAGTAGTAGTAATAGTAGCAATAACAGTAGAAAGTCATCTGCTTGATAAGAGTCTTGTGAAAAGTGAATGAGAAAATATACAGGAAGAACTTACACTCAGACATCATTAGGTAAAGGTGAGTTATTATTATTAGGCTAAAGGTGTTCAAGAACATAGTTTCTCCTGTGTCTATCATGTTTCAGAAAAGATGCACAGTGAGGACAAATGCTCTCTCCAGCACTGCCTCCACCTCACCGCCCTCTTCCCCATCTCCCACATGCATCTCTCAGGGCAAGAGCCAGCCTAATCAGACACTTTGGCATAAGTTATAAGGCACAGAATAGAGTACAAACCCTCTGTGGAGTGTGTTGGGTAGAGGCACAGGAAGAGGAGGAAGATTATCTAGGGCTTATATAAGTATATACTGATGCAAGAACAGCCTCCTGACAGTCAGCTAAGTCAGACTTGAATGTGACATTGATAGATTGTTGAATGTCTCACCACTTTGGGCCTGCTAGTGCCTGTGTACTGAGGGATGAGCACGGGTGCTCTGTGGGAGGAGAATGTAAAAGACAGTATGTGTTCACATTGAGAGGATGCTCTGGTTAGGTGGGCCTGCCAGACAGTCATTTATATGGACTGCCTAAGCCAGAGGAATGTCTACCAGAGAAGATTATGGCCCCAAATCCCACTGGCTTAGATAAGCCAGTTTTGATACAAGCCAAATTCATTTCCCATGGTCAATCTGAGTAAAATTTCTCTTTCTGATTCTTACCTACAGAATCCCTTGATGTTTCCATATCTCCCTAGGTAAGGAACAGAATCCCCCCGCAGTCTTGGCCTGGGCAGTTATTAGAAGTTGGCATGATACATCAATTAATAGATGAGAAATTTCTATAGATTATAGTTAAAGAGAAACTGGCTTAGGGTCCAATGTCCAGATGTTGGTGAAATAAAAGCCAAAAAGAAATCAATGTTCACTGCTTCTTTGATGACTCCACAGCATTTTGCCAAACAGAAAAGGCTTGTCTTGTTAGAAGCTGGACACTGAACCTGGGCTGTAGCTTTGGGTGGATGGGACTTCAGAGCCAACTTCAGGCCGTAGTCAGATGAGCATGGACTGAGTGGTGGATACTGAATTCTCAGTTAGAATGCAGTTATTCACAAGCTCAAAGGAAGTGAACTTTCATCATTCAAAACAACAACAACAACAACACAATTTAAAAAGAAATAAAAGCATAGAGAATCAGCCTGCAAACCTGAGGCCTGAATCCTGTTACTGTCACCAAAAGGCATGAGAAACTGGCCCCAGAAAGAAACTGAATTACCACCTACTCTCTAAAAGAGAAGAATTCTCAGATTTTAAGGCTAATAGTCCTCTGATCTGGGTTTCCTTTACCAGTCTCTTACATGGACTTCTGGGTTCAGTTTTAGCTAAAAATGTTCAGTTCCCAAACATGAGTACATTTCAAATTGTTCTGGCACCTCCCGGCTTCTCCGTTCTTTTTCCCTATGCTGAGAATGGAATACATTCTGCTCAAAGTTTCTTTTTCTCAGATTTCCCTCCTCTATCTCCCTGAGCTCTATTCTCTTTCTGATTCTTGTCTCCAGGGTCCCTCAATGTTATCATTACATATCTCACTGGGTAAGAAACAGAATCTCCAGCAGCAGTCTTGACCTGGGGACTTATTAGCAGTTGGTCTGATTAATAGATGAGAAAATTCTATAGATACTACTTAAAGTGTCCAACATCACACAGCTTATTAATGACAGAAGCAATTTCACAGCCCAAGCCCTTTGATTCCTAGCAGAATACTTCCACTAAGCCTGACATGGTAGCACAGGCCTGCAACTCTATCTAAGGCACGAGGATTGTAATTTCAAAGCCAGCCTCAGCAACATAAGTTACTTAGGCCTAAGCCCTAAGTAATTGATTGAGATCTTGTCTCAAAAAACAAAACAAATTAACAACAACAACAACAAAAAAAAAAATTCAAAAGGGCTTGGAACTTAGCTCAGTGGTAAAGTGTCCCTAGGTTCCTAGGTTCAATCCCTAGCACCAGAAAAAAAAAAAAAAAAAGACTTTCACTAAAAGATTGCGAGAATAAGTAAAATAAATTTATTTCCATTTTTCCAGGTGGTGGGCAAACTACAAATAACTTCTAAGATATTGATAAATCATAATTATCTAGGAAATGTCCTAAAATCTTAGAAAACAATGCTTGGTTGAAAGAACACCAAGTTTATCAATTTTATAAAGCATACAACAAGACTTTCTGTGACTGGGAATGTAGCTCAGTGGCTGAGTGCTTGCATCTGTGAGGTTCTGAGTTCCATCCCCAGTGCTACTTAAAAAAAAAAAAAAAAAAGAAAAGACATTCTGAAGAGGCTGCCCTAAATTACCAGATTCATTAACCAGATACATTCTAACTAGTTTTTATATAATGTCATCATCTTAGCAGAAAAGTAAAATAATTCTGGGTGGTTAACATAGTGTGGAATAACATATTTACACTTCTTAACATTTGTACTTAAAATAATTGTTTGACGCCTTCACACACGATCAAAAATAAAATTTAATAGCTCATTGACCTTTATGCTTATAACTCGTAAAATGGTGGGTAAGTGAAAACAGAAATTTTATTCAAATGCAATCACAGTCTTTTTGCAGCTTAAATTTTCTCTGGCTTGGTTTGGTGATAGCCTGGTACTTTACATGAGTGATTATGAGGCTATCTTAGATGGTAGCCATTGACCTAAAGAAAATGTTTATGGCCTGACTGGGGTAATTGCATTTGCCTATTAAATATCACTCCTTCAGGGCTAGTTATTGTCGAGTATAAATGTGCCACTTTATATGCAAATAAAATGTACTGAGATTTGTATAAAAAGTTCTGCATATATCTACTGACAAATCATCTTATTATGATTCATATAAGCGGACAGAACTTCTCTGGATGAAATGTTCATATCACACACGACAATAGATGACTCTTTCCCTGAATTTTTGATTTAAGATGTCCAGATATAGCTGGAAATATTGTCTTTCCTTATAGCTACAGCTTATTTGGGGTTAACATTCTGAGTTTTATTTTGCGTTAAAATATTTAACAGTATTGGAATTTCTTATTGTCAAAAGTTTTTTTGATCTTGACTTCAGTCATTTTTCCGTATACCTATATACTTGGAAAAATCAAATTCTCAGGAGGATGTGCTACTACAAATGACACCTTAGAGCTCAGTTTTCCTAAGATGTCTTCTGAATTTTTATCTGGAATGGCAGAGAACTTCTGTAAATATTGTACAGGAGGTACAATCACAACACATTACTTATTTGTACTTTTATATTTTTTTAACCTATATTCTTTGAATTTGTTCTTGGAGGCCAAAGAATCATTTTGTGAAAACCAGGATCTTGTTTTTCCCATTTAAAAGAGCAATATTCTTACATCTCAAAATCCCATGTAAGTCCCGTGCCTTGTGTTTTTAATAGCAACCTCTCAGGGTACCATGCAACAACCCTTCAGAAAATATTCTGTATATTTGGTCCCTGTCTGTGCAGAGTTAACAATATAAGATAAACACTGGCTATTTAAGGCAGAAATAATGCAAAGCATTTAATCCTCATTTCATCCTTTCCCTGCAGCTTTGCTGTGTTTTCCTTGAGCTGTCAGAGGAATGTGGAAGAATTCAACGGTGCTATGTTGAAAACTGAACTCTGATTTTCTGACCAATACATCCAATTCCCTAGAGGTAAAGGATCTTGTAGATGAATGGAACATGAAGCAAAGGATGTAGGTGAGGGCACCAAACAAAAACAATATTGCACATTTGGAAATTTCTTTGCTTAGGTTGAAATTTTGAGAAAGCCCTACATTCAACATGCTAGAAATTCATTCACCTAGGAATATCAAAACTACATATTTACACTTTTTGAGAAGTATCTATTTTTTTATGATGAAGTTGGAATCTATTATACTTTTAAATTAGAATTCAGGAATAATAGGAGAAACCATAAAACCAATTCTTGCATTCTATGTAAGAGGCTTTTAACTTTTTTCTCAGAAATCCAGAAACTCATGCTCATTTCCAACATGCCTTCTCATGCGATTCAAAGACAACTGGTGGAGACCTAGAAAATGCCAAGGAACTGAGATTCTTGATCAGCTTGAAAAACCAGACTTAGATAAATGGTACTATGGATTATTTTTATATTAACTTAATCAGGGAAGATACATTTATTTGACTAACATCTGCCATCCCTGCTATGTTGTAATTCCCTAAGGTCAAGGTTCATGTCTGTTTTGCACCCCACTGCTTAATTCTTACTCAGAATAGTCCTTATTATCAAGTAGGCTCTAAAATACATTGAATGGAAGGATAGATGGATGGATAGTAAATGAAAGGATGCTTTTCTGATCCTATTGTCCTAGTTATTCTAGATTTTTCCAAAATGATAGCAACCCAATATGTAATCCCATTAATAGATGTTCTCTCTCTCTCTCTCTCTCTCTCTCTCTCTCTCTCTCACACACACACACACACACACACACACACACACTCAAATATGAAAACAGAGCCTTTTCCTCACAGCTTTTAAAACAGAATCAATTTTTCTGTGCCCATAATCTCTTAGATGTTCTACTTAAAAGCAGAGAAATGGCCTAAATTAATCCTAAAATAGAAATAATACAAAATTAAACCAATGTAATTAACATTTTAATGTTAATAGGATATAGCAAAGATCACCCTTGAATAATGCATCTGGGCAAAGATCATAATGGTTAGAGAAGGCACAGATAGGCCTGCATGGACCATAAGCTTACTCCATAATATCTGGAATGAAGGGAAAGAGCCCCTGGGAAGATTTGTGCTTCAAATATGACCTCTTTATCAATCTCTTTGTTTTTATTGGTTTCCACAAATTCCATCCTGCCATTTAAGTCAAGCTGTCTATCTAAAATACAAATTTGTCACATAGCTTCTTGGCTTAAAAAACTTCCACCCTTTAGTAGCTTTCACTGCCTGAAGAGCAATCTTTTTTTCTGGTCATCTGCTTGACATAAAAGCCCTGATCTGAACTGTGTCACTTCTGTAGATGTCGTTCCATTTCCCATACTCCTTGCCTTAAGCCCTCTGCTCTGCCAGTACCAAAGGGCTGACCTCTCTGAGCACACTGCAGAAGTTCACACCTCACACCTTTGCTCTTGCCTTTTCCTTTGCTTGGTGTGTGGTCTTCCCTTTCCTTCCTTCCTCCTCTTGCTGACATGTTCTCCCTTATTTATCTAGGTTCCTCTAGAAGATGTCTGGTTAAGTGTCCTTCTGCTATGTTCTAATATAAGATGGCACATAGTTCAATTACTTGGAAATTGATCAAATACATGTCTGTTTTTTTATTCTAGGCTCCACATATTCCCATTACACTGTGTCTTAGTCTTCTTCCTGGTTCCAGTATCCATTCTGAAATCAGAGTACCAATAAAATGAATGGGTAGTGAACCACAATAATCATATAACATTATTTTGTTCTTTTATCCATTAAGCTCATTTCTCAATGATCAGTTGTGATCATTCCAGAAAAGATCATCCCCTTTTCTACTACAAGTTGATGAACTCAGCTACTAATGTCCTTCAAAATTAGAGGGCAGAAATGCTCTTCATAAACAGCTGTTAACAAAAACCATAGATGTAACTCAGTGAGAGAGCATTTACCTGGCATGTGTGAGGCCCTGGATTCAACCTCCAGTACTACAAAGAAAAAAGAAGAAAGAAGGCAGAAGAGTAGAGGAGGAGGAGGAGGAGGAGGAGGAGGAGGAGGAGGAGGAGGAGGAGGAGGAGGAATCATTGTCGTCACAGCAGCTAAATTGCCAACACTGATCCATTTGTAAATCACATTAAATTAGGAACTCAGGTGAGAAAAGTACTCATGCATGAGTAAACTTCATGTACTAATATTTATAAGAAATAGTTATTTAAATTGCAAGCAATGTTTGTGTTAAAGCATCTCAATTATTTAGCAGTAATCAAGCTTGATGTCATTTGCATATTTGGAGTACTTCAATAGTGCTTTTTTTAAAAAAAATTTAGGAGCTCAGTCAAGTTTATAAAATCAAAAATATAATTATAGAATTATTTCTCCATTTTAATCTGGTATGCCAATATATTGCCTAGAGAGATTTTCTTAAAAGCTCAGAAAAAGAAAAAGAATTTAAAATAGAAATGCTGACATTCTTAACAATGATTGTTCTAGAAGGCACCTTGGTGTTATCAGATATTGTGTTTCCTGGTCTCCAAGCTCCCGGTCTCCAATTTCCAGATAATGCAACGACTTAATCAGTACTCTCTAATGCACAAAGTGGGCAATCTTTTCTGCATTTCTCACATCTTAGAGAAGATGTGTCCCTTCAATTTTCCTGTGTGCCACCTACCCCCACACCTGTCTTACCTATATCACTACTCTATGATTTCTTCTGGACTCAGTGTTGTTACTATGCTGAAATTTTATGCATAATTATGTAAGGTTGCTATGGAGATTTTGTACAATTTGACATGAGGAAAATCTACTGTGTTTGAGATAATTTTTCACACTAATGACTCAAGAATTCCCCCACCCCATATTTTTTCTGGGATTATAATCAACTGCATATATTTGAATATCTATAAGCAAAAGCCGTTTCATAAATTACATAACCAGAAAATTATTGAATCCATCACTAAGGTGAAGCCCTTTACTGCAGTCAGTTTAATTTCTCATGATTTATAAAGAACTTCTAAAACAACATACTTCGGGATATTAATTGAATTCTTACCTACATTATTGAGGAATATGCTTCAAAGAACTTCTATATATATACATTTCTTAAAATCCTGTCACTAGTCATGTATTTTGACAATGTCATACTTTTAAAATGTAATTTGGAAGAATATGTTAAAGTATTGTGCAAAATTAAAGGTATATATGACAAGTTTATTTAAAAAAAATAAAACTGTTTGTCCTACTATAACATAAACCTTTTGGAAGTGGGAACTAAAAGTAAAATGGTATTTGGTATTAGTAATGAAAGGCAATTCAGATTAAAAAAACAGAAGGCAAACATACCATTCAAGGTCATAATTTTATGTACTTCTTGACTGATCTCCCCATCAGAGTCTAGGAGTGGAAAAAACCTGAATTATCACTGGACAATTCACATGGATTTCTCTTTGTCCACCAGATAGGCAAAGCTGATTTCAAGATCATGATTGACTTGGGGAGAGTCAGTTACAGGTTGGAGCGAACTGTGAAAACTTCAGCAGTTTGCCCTCAGGTGGGCAGCACCAGGCAAGAGAGAAGGTAGAAAAAGCAGACCTCAGTCCAAGGCAGACTAATCACAGATACAATTCCCAGGCAGCACTTTGAAAACACAACCAATTTACCTTTTTCCCAAATAATTAATTCTGGAAAGAGGGTATGGTTTTAAAGGGCTAAGGAAAATATTAAATATCTTCCCTGTTCATGTGCCTGCTGTGACCTTCAAACACCATTGACAGGACATCTAAAGAATGCTGACTTGCTTGTGGGTTTGGCTCACTCAGGAGACCTCAGAGTCATTCACTTATCTCAAGGCTACTGCTTCCTCCCTTTGTGGATCTGGCCAGTCCTTGGGGGGGATGAAGTGTCCTTGAGGGGATCACTAAGTCCTGCAGCTTGCTGGAGCAGAGCTTTCTTTGTTATAAC
Source organism: Marmota marmota marmota (assembly GCF_001458135.2). Classification (NCBI taxonomy): domain Eukaryota; kingdom Metazoa; phylum Chordata; class Mammalia; order Rodentia; family Sciuridae; genus Marmota; species Marmota marmota. Next base: position 6,875,155 of record NW_026000021.1, read on the forward strand.
TTGTATTTAAGGAGCCCCACTGAGAATAAGACTGGAGTCTCACCCATGGACAAGAAGCTGTGCCAGGGACTTCCCAATTGGGACTCTGAAAAGCTACTCTAGGACTCCCACGCTGCGTGATTGCAGGTGTTAGTGTTTCCCCTAATCTGGCGATATAATTTCTTCTTCTCTCTTTCTCTGTTTTTTTTCTCATATAACTTTTGCTTTTGTTCTTGCTTTCATATTATTATTAAAATAAATGCTACCTTGTATAAAGAGAGTGTTTTTATTATCTATGGGATCTGACCTGCCCAATTCAGCTGCTGCACACATACAAAATACTATAATATTAAGGGTTTTCACTCAGAATATTTTTTTTCCTCTGGGAATCCACACACAATGCTACTGGAACAGAGAAAGCAAGGAGGGAGAAAAGAGGGAGGAGGAATGTGGTCCAGTGGGACAATCTGGAATAAGGTGATGCACCCACTTTGAGCATCCCTTTTGAGAGTAGAGTTGATGTTGCTACTCTGTGTAAATCAGGGCTGCTGACTAACCCTTAAAGATTTAAGGCATAGAGGAGAAAGAACAGAAAAGAGTGAGAGGAGGAAAGAAGAAAGGAGAAACATAATGAAAACAGCTTCTCTCAGGCCATCACAAAGCAAGTGTATAAAGGACACCGTCACGAACAGGCTTGACAAGGAGGAAGGTAGTATGTCAAGGCTCCTGAAGGAGTAACAGGAGAACTCCTGATCCATTGAGTGCCTGATAACTCTGGACAGAAAGGGAGTCCATTCATTGTCCTGATATTAACACACACATGGAAAGCCTTCTTCCCAGAGGCTGAGAACTGTCAATGCTGCCCCATACGTGTGTTAGTGTCTACAAAGTGTCAAGCACTCTTTCTAGAACTGGGTATCTGGGATATGGGTAACTTGATTGTGTTTTCAGGCAATGTATCACCTAGGAATTGTTTCTATACTTGGTCTGCCTTTGATTTGAGATTTGTTTTCTCTAACTTCTTTATTCTCTGATAGATCTTAAGGGGTAGGTATCTATGTCCCAACTGATCAGAATGGAGAAGTATTTCTAGAAACACGAAATCATGCATGGAGGAAGGTGGGAGAATGTGAAAGGAAAATAAAATCATCTCAAAAGGCTGGGGAATGGAAGATCCTGGCAAATCAAATTGAGCTAGAAGGGAGCTCAGCCTCAGTAGATTGAACCTATAAATGGCTTGAGGGTTTACCTGTGAAATAAAAAAAATACCATCTCAGAGGAAAGACTCAGCTACCTCAGCCATGGCAGATGCAGGAAAGCAGTCCTCCCTCTAAACAGGAGGCAAGGACTTGTGCTAGTGACTAGAGAGCCCTTGCTGAGATCTTCAGAGGAAGTCAAGGGCCCCTATCCATGGATTGCAAGGGATTGGGACCCTTCTAAGAACAAACTTCTGAAGTGAGAGGGAAGAGTCTCCAAATCACAGAAACAACACACTTTTAATTCAGGTAATGGTAAAAGAGAAACTTGTGAGATCTCCTGTGGTTTTGAAATTATACATAGAAAACTAAAGAATTTGAGAGTTGAAGCAGTCACGTCCAGTTGAAGGACGGGTAAAAGAGGAATTATCCTTCGGAGAGATATCAGCAAACATTTCAAAGGAGTCTAAAGGATTTAGTTTTTTTGGTCAATATTTTTCAAGCCAAGCTGCAAAGGTAGACTCTAAGATTTCCTTAGTATCGAATGTCATATTCTCATGGATTCACAACATTTCAATAAATAAATATCTTTATATCTAGAGTCTTATATTTTTAGTCTTTTCCCCATTTCAGTGGGATCAAATAAATATCAATCATATTTTGAATGTATCAATAAACAGCCTTTGACCAGATACTGCCATGTAGTCCAGTGTCTTCTCTGCACCTGAGTTTATGATGCCATTATTAAATCTTCGAAGAAGAAAACACAGGTGAGATAAGTAGTTAAATGGTGATGAGATAATGCTTACTGATGTCTTCAGAAGAGCCACAAATATCCTTGCCACAATAAAGGCAAAAATAATACAATTATACATTAAACTAACAAACAGCTTGTGGCTTGAAGAGTTGAACTTCAGAAAGACAATTGGTTACCATACATCACAACTCTGTTCTGGGCAGCCAACTGGGGGGGAGAAAAAAAACCTACTCCTAGTAGGTAATCATTTGAAACACACACACACACACACATACTCAAGTTGCAAATAAGTCTGGCAAATATTTTAGCAAAACACCACCATCTGTCACATTAAATCTATGTCATATATTTTAATTTTATTGGTTTTATAGTTTGGGATTTGTAAACTTATTTTGTTCTGTACTTAAATAAGAACTACAAACATAAGGAGTGTGTGGAAGAAAGGAAAATTACCAAGGAATAGGGAGAAGCATAAATCTGTAAAAACAGTGTCAAAATGTTCAGAGTGTGCCATGGCTTACAAAGCCTGATGAAATGTAGAAGGAGTGTTAGGTCAGGCTGTGTGTAGAGCCAGATGAGAACAAGGATGGGATTGCCTTATAGCTCGAAGCAAATGATGTAATGCTGATAGAAGCTAGAGAGAAAACAGAACCATTCAGCTCCTACATTGCTTCCACCTTTGCTCTCAAGGCAAATGATCTCCATGCTGAAAAGAAAAGGAAAACATGGTGCCCAAGATAAGTGAGGTGATCCTGAGGGATATCAGCAAGCTGCTTTGCATGAATCCAAGTCTTAGCAATAAGTCACACCCTAGGGTAATGAAAGGACTTCAGATGTGACTGTGGACACATTGTTGGCAATACTTGAGAAAACATGATGAGTCACAGGGGCCCCATAATAAAAACAGGATTTTTTTTCCAGGATGAAAGGAGAAAAACTGCATTTACAAGTTACAAATCTGTTTTTTGTTCTAATCACCATATACCCTAAAAAGTTTTCTAGAATGCAATGTTCCAAAAGAGGGTATATGACTCTTTAAAACAGAAATTATGCTTACTAGGAGTTACAGAGACTTCCTAAGAAAACTTTCATTCATATCATTTTGGGGTAAAAGCAAAGTGAGTCAGGATTTCTGCTGGGTATTTAATAAAATACTTCCTGATGACCAAGAGACAGGATGTAGAAAAAGGGATGGTTTAGTTAGGTGAGATGGCGAGGGGCAGACCCTGATGGTCTCTGCCTGATATCTGTTCTGGAAAGTTACAACAGAGCATCCTGAAAAACTTGGGCACAGAGAAAGAAATCTCTGGTTGAGTAACCGCTTTGCTACTAACGCATTCAGGTGTTCCACAAGCTCAGTCTCTTGCCTACTTTTCTTTTTATAAATAAAGTTTTATTGGAAGACAGCCACACACATTTGTTTACCTGTGTTCTATGGCTGCTTTTGAGCTTTAATGGCTGAGTTAAGTGATTGCATCAGAGCCATATGGCACAAGAAGCTAAAAGGCTGTTTATAGAAACAGTTTATCAATCCCTTGACTAGTTACATAAACTTGGATGCATCATAAACTCTCTGATACTCATTTTCATTGTCTCCATCAATCTAAATTAATAGAAATTGATAATTACAGCCAAGTGCTTCTGATGGTATCTCATGGGATAATGTATGAGAAAGCTTCTTATGGACTGCAACGTGTTATATGTTATATATGGGTAAGGCATGGTCTATGATCACTCTGCCTATTCAATGACTCATAGCAATACTTTTCACTTTAAACCCATACCATAAACATAATACAGTAATAACAAATCTCATAAAAATAGAAAAAAAAGACATACCAATCTCTAGTAAAAAGAGACCCTCACAAATACTGGATGAACTTTGGTTGGCTGCCTGGCTGCCTGGATGGATATATGCATTAATGGATGACAGTAGTAACTACATCTACTTAGCACTAACCAGGTACCAAACACACATACTGTTTCAGATACCTTAGCTTTTTGAATCCTTACAACAGTCTTGGGACATTGTTTACATTTTACTGTTTTGTAGAAGAAAAGAGACTTAAACCATGGCCACAATTTCAGAAGCAACAACTTATATTTATAAATTACTTGCAGTGTCTTACCACTGTGAGAACCAAATGTTATTTAACAAAATTTTCTCATGAAGTATGTGCTGATATCATCAATATAATTATCATTATTCCATCTTATACAGGAGAAAATTGAGACCCATGGAAGCAGATAAATGCAGAGCAGACTCCTAAATCTCATCTTCCTGATTTTGAGCTTCTAACCCTTGCAAGCTGTGGCAACTGAGTGGCATCAATAAGACCATTTTTATTAAGGATAAATGTAAAGTCTTATAAGAATGATTCAAAATCTTTAACTCTCTGAAGTACCTATACATAATAGCAAACTATGAAAAATAATGATTTGAAAAACTTCTGATTTTGAACTAATTCTATTTTTAAAGAGAAATAGTATCAAATTCCTTTTATATCCCTCATGCTCCCTCTAATATAAATATCTTACATAAGGGCTTAAGGTACTGTGCAGTGCTAGAGTATGTGCTTATGTGTTTAATATTTGTGAGGGCTTGGACTCAATTCCAGTATCTGCCGACTCCCCCCAAAATAAAGAAAACTCACAGATGAATCATCTTACATAAATATAGCACAACAGTGAGAACCAAAAAAATAATAACAGTATAATACTATTAGCTAAACTAGTGATCTTACTTAAATATCACTAACTTTTTTACTTTTTCCAATGATCCCCCTTTTTTTTTTTTTTTGGTGCACCAGGATGCTACCTAGGATTCCACTTTGTATTTAGTTGTGATACCTCCTTCTTGGTTTCCTCCAATCATTAGCAGTTCTTCCCTCTTTCCCTCACTTTTGTGTTCTTGGAACTTTGGAGGAATACTCATTATTTTGTCTAATATCTCTTGATTTTGATTTGCCTGAATTTTTTTCTCATGATGGTGCTGAGACTATGTGTTTTTGACCAGAATACCACAGAGTAGATGTCATGTCCTCAGTACATCATACTGGGAGTTTATGAGAGGAATATGTTTTGTTATTTTAACAGACTAAAATGTTAGTAAGCTAATAGGTACCCTGCCCATAACACACACACATGCAGACACATACAAAATCCAACAATAGTTCCCACTATTTTAGAAAGCATTGAAAACTTCAGCCAAAATATAATATCAATTCTATGTTTCTCTCTAATAGCTAGATCTTTGAAATAAGTACTGGCCTGACAGAGACTGTGAACAACTTCAGTTTAGTTCCTGTTCCCTACTGTATCCCTACTAACTGGGGTAGCATGTTGCCTGACAGAAATGGATTCTTACTGCATGTATCTGAACACTAAGTGAGAAGACAAACTTGGGTCATGCTCCAAATACTCAATCAGTTCCTAGCATATGCTAGGCTAAGCCCTGGATGCCTGCCCTACCTGTAAGCCAGGCTTGTTGAATGATGGACACTTGGAGGAAGATTTTTCCAGCATTTCACCATTATGCTAGTATTTTTTGAAAAGCCTCAATTCTATATTCATACTGAAAGATTCATTTTCCATGAAGACAAAGGGAGTTCAGCTTACAGGTGACTTCAAAATTGTAAATGTGCTGAAAATGTGCTTGGTGTGAATACACTGAAGGCCATACTCTTCTTACACAGGCATAATGACAGAGGCCATAAGGAGATCTCCCTTTTCTTTATTGGCCTGACTTCTCAAAGTTTCCTGGATTTCAATATTTTCCTCTCATTTTTCTTGTTAGATGTTTATGATCTGAAAATTATAGCTTCATTCAATTTGAAATGTCTTCAAATTCAGTCAATGTGGAAAAAAGCTTTTAAAAATTAAAGCTGCAAAAGTATACCTGCTGGCACCAAAATACCCTTATTTGTGTTAAACATCAATATTTCTACATAAAATCCCTTATTTGACAATATACTCTCATTATTTCACTTGTAAACACTTTCCTGACAACATACATTTAAAACACATACTAAAAGAAAAGGGGGGATAAAGAATGGCTCATATTAAAAATGAAAAACCTGCAGAATTCAGAAAAATAGTTTGGTGGGCAGATTTGTTTAATAGTTATAGTTTTAGCAATTTTGTATGACCAATTTGAGTAGCAACTATCATTTTGAGAACCAATCTAAAAATCTCTCATTGATAGTAAAAAAGTAAAAAGCTATAAAATGAGAATATTAGTGAAGGATTATTTTAAATCCTGGAAATTTAAATATAAAGAAATATTTGAATCAAATATTGTCAAATAAATGTATTTTGGTAAATCTTTCTAGAGCTTAAAAATTCTAACATTCCAGATAACTATACAGTTATTAAATAAATATTTGTTAAGTGCTTATTCTTGATTTATTACAACTTAAAATCATAAGGGAAGGAACTTTAAGGATCTTAAAGATCTGTAAATTGACACTATATTTCTGGGGGATAATCTGATACTATGTTATAAAAGCTGTAAAGTGCATACACAGCATTTCTTAGAATTTATCACAGGAGCTAGTAACATACATTTACAATAAGTATGTGTAAATATTCACAATCATCTGAAAATGATGCAAATGTCTAAAATAGGGATTTCTTAGTAAACTTTAAGACAAGTGGTCCTTAAATCTAGACCTTCAACCTTGAAATAAACTTGGACTTCTATAGCACCTCCTTTCAACTCTTCTCAAGTGCTAAGTGTAAGCTCTTGTTTATCTGACCAAAAAAGAAAACCAGCATCTCAACAAAATCCTTCCCAGTCATACAATGGAGGTACTCCCTGACAGGCCCCATGTCCCTGGTTACAGTATATAGCTGCAGATCTGACCTGCTGGATATCACAAAACCCCAAAACCGCTGTTACTGTTTTCATAAAACCAGAGCAGGAGAGACCTTGGAGGCTAGGGAGAGGCACCCAGCAGAACTGAGATCAGCTCTTCCCCTTCATTGAGAGCAACTTGACTTTTATCTTGACTACAGTTGGTTTTCCAGGTAAGATTCTATTTGAAGATGTTTTTAAAAGCCAGAAAAAGAAATACAGTCCTATGGCACAGATGGACCTTTCAGTCAAGGACAGCCCATATATAAAACAATGGTCCCATAAGATTATAAAGAAACTAAACATTCCTTCTGTTTAGTTTTTTGTTTGTTTGTTTGTTAACTGCACCTTTCCATGTTTAGATGTATCTAGATACATAAATACTTACCATTATGTTACAACTGCTGTATTATTCAGTACAGAAATGACCCACAGGTAGGCAAGGGACAATAGACTATACCATACCATCGAGGTTTGATTAAATATATCGTAAGATATATGTACAACAATCAAACCACCTAAGGATTCATTTCTTAGAATGTGCTTCTTTGTTAAGTGTCACATGACTATACAAGTTTGAAAACCACTACTGATTTTTTTTTTTAATGAATACAAATCAGAAAAACAAAGGAGTGATTTCAGAAGTTGTAGGGAATGTAGATCTCATAAAATTAGGACAGGGCTCCAATCTCTTATTCAAAACTCTTTATACCGGATGCATTGTGGAATTTAGAATATTTTGTATTTATTAGATAGGAAATGGAGACATATGTTATGAAACTCTCCTAACAAGCTTGGGAGCAGCAACTCTTGGTCAATCCATTAGTATTTCTGAGGTAATTTACATAGATATCTATACTAAATGAATGAAATAAAAACTCAAAATTGCCTCATACTGACTCACAACAGGCTTTTCTGCCAAATGATCTGGGTCAAACTATTGGGGGTGGGAGGCAGGAGAAAAAGAAAAGAAAACTAATTCTCAGAGCTTTGAGGATTTGGGGATTATGACTAAGAGACTGTGCACCTGTGTCATGGAGACAAAGCTGGAATTTCTGAGGAGCAGGAAATAGAGACTCAGTCACATCAGATGTGCACTGATCAGACAGACATTTGCCTGTTAGGAAGGCAGAATTAAATTAAAGGTCCTGTACAAAAGGTAGAAATACCTTATCAATGATGACAAGTTGGACCCTTTTCAGCAGTCAGTATCAATGTTTATTTCTACAACTTACTTTAAAATACATTTTCTAATAAGGCATTACATAAACTTTAATATTCACACAATGCCCCAAGAGTTTGAGGACATGAAAATATATTATTAAGTAGGAAAAGTTGCCAAGAAATAACAATCTCCCATTATTAGATAGACAGGCAGATTGACAGAGAGATGTACAGATAGATTTGTCACTCATGTGCACATGGAAGGAAAAATATTTATGTGAATTGATAAATATCAAACTGTTAACAGTATTTATCTCAAGGTAATGAAAATTCAGCTGGTTTTTAATGTCTTTTGTGTTTTATATTGTTTGCTTTTTAAAATAAAGTATATTTTAATTTTTGTGAACAAAATATAGTTCTTCAGCTCTAGCAAAACAAAATGCAATTATTATATATTTTATCAGATTATACTTTAGTTCCTTGATGCCCAAGTGAGTCACCTTGTTAATTTAGAGTAAAACTATTTTTAGACTCAAGGTCTTTGGCTGTAAGCCTTGTACCCTGTCCATTATTCCAGGCTATGTTTCAAACCAAAGCATGAGTAGGGTTCCTGCCTTTCAGGGGCTAATGACTGAGAGGAGATAAGGTATACAGGTGGGAAGCAATAGCCATACATTCTAAGATGCTATCTATTTAACTAACTGTGGCAAATCCTTTTAGAAGGTGGAGGCATATAAATCTCAAAAGAAAATGAAATGTAACACTGTACGATACATATTGCAGATTCTTATAAATTCAGAGAAGGAGAGATAAGACCTGTCTCAGAAAAGGCTTCAGAGATGGAGAAGACTAAGATCAGGAGGGTATTTCTCCAAGAACACATTAAGGCAACATGAAAATTATTGACGGTAAAAGTAACAAACACCACACATGTGCTGGGGAGCAGGGGAACAGGAATGAACAGGTGGAGTAGACCTGATCACAGAAGGCTACGGAAGCCAAGAGAAAAATGGTCTAGATAGGACCAGGAAAGAATCGGAGCCATGAGCAACTTTCATCAAGGGAATCACGGGATGAATGGCACTTACGTGGTCTCAGTATTCCAGAAGTGTGCAGGGTGGATTGGCAAGAGGAGTCCTAAAGACCAGGCATAGGGTATGGATTGACATCAGGCAGTGGAAAGTGACAAGGACCAGAATTGGAGGTGACAGTGAAGGGTTGAGAGTTACACAAATCTCAACGTTTTGAAAAGATGTCTTTGGAAACAGTGATCCCTGACAGAGACAGACGGTTTAAGGTGAGCCTCAACATCTCAGAAGGAAGAACAAAGTGTACAGAAAACAGTGAGTACTCCTGTTATTAAATTATAACTCTTTAGCTATGTAGATTTAAGCACTGGAGCAGAGGGACCAAGTTCAAACTTCCAACTCACAATATACTTTGATTCTGTCCTGAAGCTTCAACCCTGCACCTCTCCTTGCATGCAACTATCACAAACACAAGCCTATGCTGAAAGTCTGGAAGACAGACAAGTCAATTCCAATGAAGGAAAATGACTTCAAAAACAAGCAAGAGACCTCCATATAGGAATGTGGGACCAATAGCCCTTTGTTTATATGTAGGAACAGGATTTTATGTAGCTTAAATAGCAATTGAATGTTTTTATATGTTTGTGAAAGAGAAAGGAGAAATCCTAAATGTAGAAAAAGAACTAAAATACAAGTATGTGTGTCTTTCCTGTGTCTCCCTTGGTATTCTATGTTTTGTTTTGTTTAAAGCTTATTTTAAGAAATGACTTGTTTTTGGTCCATCTCTCCCCACCAGAGATACCTTCGTTGGGTCAGAGAGGCCGGTTTAGATTGGACATCATATCCTCTGAAACCTTTAAGCAGACAGTGCTTTGAATTTCATCTCTGAGATCAGATGACATCCAAATCCACTTAAATGTTTAGCTGGGGTGGTTTTTGATGTCACTGGAGACCTTGATGAAATTACAATCCTATTAGTCACGATGGGAGAAGACAGGAGACCTGAGGTGGCTAATGTTCCATTCATAACAAGAAAGAGCCATTTAGCATTTGTAAAGGGCATTGATTTCTGATAGTTCCCTGAAGAACAAGTCTGAAGTGAAGAAATATGACCAGAAAAAGCTTGGGAAAGAAATGATAGAAAAGGCTAGATTGCATTTATCCAAACAACTTAACTCTGTGTACTTTTTACAACTTCGCTTGAATCCAAAGAATTGGGTCTTCATGTAAATATGGGTAAGAGGAAGGGCATGCTTAGCTATGCAGAGATTCTGTTACTGAGAAATCTGGGGAATTACACTATGTCTTTGATTGATGCCAAGGAGGTGCCTCTAAATATAAAGGGTAAATGGAGGTTATGTGCAAAAGGCTTTTAATCTGGGTGATAAATTGCCAGATTCCATTATGCCTAATGAGTCTCATCAATGCATAGCTAGACTCAAGAAAATAATAAGACCCCTTTCAAATCCTAGTATAAACAAATTAGAAGAATTAATAATAAAATTCCTATTAATGTGTATGCAATTTCAAGAAGTTAATGAAGTCACTTTGAAAACTTTGGCTAATGTATTTTTAGCTTTAAAAAAATGCCTGATCATCAAAACAGGTCTTCTTTAGTTTTTTCCCCCCTCTAAATATATCCTCTGCAACACTTAAAGGATTACAGTTTTTTTTCTTTTCTTTTCTTTTTTTCTTTTTTGTTAACTCTTCTCCAGGGAGGGCCCTGCTTAGAAGTTAAGGGATGTGACAAAGATAGTGTTGCAAGCCTTTGAAAGTGTAAGATGCTTATTGACCTGAAAATAACAAATGAGATTTATTCAAGCGAATTTGCCAACTCTCCTAAACTGCCTCCTAACCCAATAGAGAATACTGGAAGACAGGAGTTTTCAGTCACCTGCCCAGCAAGACATAAGTCTTTTGCTTCTCAATGTAAAATTTCTGGTAGGAAACAAGAAGAAGGGTCGACAAACATGTATATGTGGTTCAAAAGAGAAATAGTTCTCTCTAATCAGCTAAGATTCTAGTACCAAATGACACAAGTTCTACTGGTTTTGCATCAAAAATTTTGTACAAGAATCCATCCATCAGGAATTAAAAATCAGACTCCTACTTCTTGCCAATAGGTTTCTATAGTCAAGCATTTCATCAAAGCATGAGAGAGATGAGAAAAAAAGTAGCCCTTGTTTTGTAGCTGAATCCCTATACAATCAGACATCTGTATGTTTAGATTTCCATGAAAATGAATGTGTGTTCCTTAATGCTATGTGAAATAAAATAACTCATAGTTTTTGGATGCCACAAAAGGGCATGAGATGGCAATGATTTCCACTTTAGAAGTTAAGAACAAACCTGCTTGTGATATTCCTACATCATATTCATGGTGTCTGGCCCACGGTAAGCACTCAATAAATATTTCTTCAAATCTGAATGGAAGAGTGAGTTCTTTTATATAGAGTATGTTATGTAAAGTTTGTACATCCTCTGTTTCACAATAAAAATAATATATGTTCTCACCCACATATGCTCTAAGCTCTGAATCAATAAAGAATGAGAGCCTTTCCCTCCTCCTCAAAGTTTCCTTTCCTGGGCTGCTTGTGGGCTGCCACTGCTCGTTCATCCTTCACACCTGAGTACTTCACTACTAGGCTTTCTCCTCCTCTCACTTGTCACTGTCTCGTCTCTGTTTATTTTCCTTCATATTTTCTAATCATAGATTCATTGAGTTGCATGACTTCCACAAATTCCTCTATGCAACTCTGCCCTGAAATATTTAGAAACTTACCATTATTCTGAATTTTGTAAGGGATAAATGATAGGATTAATCTAAGGTCCCTACCCTCCATATTTATAAATACTTTTCTAAAAAAATGCAAGCATGCATTTAAAGTTAAATGACAACATTAATGTCAAATGAATGAACAAGCTGAACAGCCATAATTAGAGAGGAAAGAGAGTCCTGTTATTCTGGCAATGCTGAAGTATATGGGAATGATCCTTAAAATCTGAGTGGAATTCATCTATTGAGAGTTTAGGGAGAGGAGAATATAAGGAGCATCAATTGTTATAGGAAGACAGTAAAAATGAGAAATTACCTGGCTGGTTAGGGGCTATATAGGAAACTTCTAGGTCAACCATGAAGGTTTTTTTTTGTTTGTTTGTTTGTTTTAGGAGAGAGAGAGAGAGAGAGAGAATTTTTTAATATTTATTTTTCAGTTTTTGGTGGACACAACATCTTTATTTTTATGTGGTGCTGAGGATTGAATCCAGTGCCTCACGCATGCCAGGCAAGCGCGTTACCACTTGAGCCAACATCCAACCCTGAAGTTTGAATATAGGAATCATGAGGAATGCAGTGGAAGGCAGGTAGACCCACTCCATTTTATTCCACAGGGGGAAAGAAAAGAAATTATTTGGAATAAGGCTGCAATAGACAATAAAAGTGATCTTTTTCTATTTTCTACTCTCTATAAAGTAGAGATAGCTCATGTCTCCATGTTTATTCCAAAATCTATGTTACTTTGCTCATGTCAGCTATTTCCCCAGTGCGTGGCAATAACAATCTTCTTGGATTCAAAGGCTGATAAAGTTGGAAGTATCATTTGTGTTTGTCTCCAACTCTAACATCCTTTGAAGGTTTATTAACCAAAATCACCTTGATGATGCTTTAAATAAATATGTATCTTACAATGTGTTCCAAATAAATAGGGAGAAATTTTAGGACCAATGTTTTCAACTGTTAAATGATGAATAAATCTCTGCTACTCCACCTTCCAAACATCTTTCACATTTCCATTTCTCCTTAGGACCTTGCAAGCACTCAGAATTTCCTTGACCAGTTAAATACTATAGGCTACCTCTAGGTGAAATCTTTCCCTCTAATATCAATAGCCTCTTTGTAGAATTCTCTGGAAAAATATCAATGTAATCACAGCACCCATTTGTCATACCCACATAGTTCAGTGATGTCATCTTAATGCAAACACTTCATAAATAGGGAAATAAAATATTTAGGAATAATCTTACAAAATATGCACAAAATCTATGTGAGGAGAACTATAACATTGATGAAGTAAATCACAGAGTTAAATAAAAGATCTAATCCACGTTCATGGAAAGGTTGATTTAATATACCAAAATTGTCAGTTCTTCCAAACTTGGTCTTTAAATTCATTGCAACCCCAATAAAAATTCCAGCCAATTATATTGTGCAGATCAAGAAAGTGATTCTAAAATTTATATAGAGCTGGGTGTGGTGGTGCACACCTGTAATTCCAGCCACTTGGAAGGCTGAGGCAGGAGGATCGAAAGTTCAAACCGAACCTCAGCAACTTGCTGAGGCCCTAAGTAACTTAGCGACACCTGTCTCAAAAAATAAAAAGGGTTGGGCTGTGGCTCAGTCTTTAAGCACCCCTGGTTCAATCTCTGGTATAAAGGAAAACAAATCTGAAATTTATATGGAGAAATAAAATATCCAGATTAGCCAGCACAGTATTGAACAAAAAGAACAAAGTTGGGGATTGACATAACCCAACTTCAAAATATACCATAAAAGCTACAGTAATTAAAATAATGTGGTATTGATCAAATAATAGACAAACAGATAAATGGACCAGAATAAAAAGTACAGAAAGAGACCCACATAAATGTAGTCATCTGATCTTTGACAAAAAGCAAAGGGTATACAATGAAGAAAACAATATTTTCAAAAAATTAGTGCAGGATCAACTGGACATTTACATGCCAAAAAATGAATTTAGACACAAACAATGAATTTAGACACAGACTTTACATTCTTCAAAAAAAAATAATCCAAAATGGATCACAGACCTAAATATAAAACACAAAACTATAAAATTCCTATAATAAAACAGTATAATGAGGAGCAATCCTGCTCCTTGATATTTACCCAAACGACTTGAAAACTTACATCCCTACCAAAACATGCACATGGATATTTATAGTAACTTTCTTCATATTTATGGTACCTTATTAAAACTTGGAAGCAACTAAAATATTCTTTGGTGAATGAATGAATAAATAAACCATGACATTTGTAGACTTTGATATACTAGTCAACATTATAAAGAAATGAGCTATTGGGCAATGAAAAGACACAGAGGACACTTAAGTACACAGAACTAAGTGAAAGAGCCAATCTGAAAAGGCTATCTGTTGTATGATTCTAGCTAAACAACATTTTAGAAGAAGCAAAACTATGGAGACAATAAAAAATCAGTGGTTCCAGAGTGAATCTGAATGTGATTATGGATGAGAAGTGACAATGTTGTATAAATAGAGATTTCTTAATTGTGACATATGGACAGCTTCCACAGGGTATGTTGCTAATGGGGGTGGCTATGCATGTGTGTGGTACAGAATATTTGGGAAATCTCTGTAGCTTCTGCTCAGTTTTGCTGTGAAGCTAAAACTGCTCTTAAAAATAAAGCCAATTAAAAACAAATAGACACAAAATCTACTTTTCTCTGTTCTGTTGGTCCTTGGGAAAAGGAGAGTCATGTTCAAAGTATGTTAAAATAAAAGCCATACATCTGGAGAAGTAATTACCTTCAGGAAAACACTCACTAAACTTTTTGCTCAAGGCCAAATTAACTGTCTTTCCTCTACTCTGAAATGTTCAGAGGGCTCCTGAAATTCTACATTAAGCACAGACCACAAAGTCAACTGGATTTCACACTTTCCTAGAAGGACAACTTCTAGTTTACAAACTCAGGTATTTCCTATCCCTATGTGTCTCTCACAGTGGGCCTGCACTGTTGCAGCCAGGAGTGGAGAGAGCCCATGCTGATCTGGCTATGGCCAAGTCCCTAAGAGCAACCCTTTCTCAGTGAAAAATTCCTCTGTTGCAACTTGCAATGTTGTTCGAAGTGATAGATACTCATAAACAGAGCGTTCCCTATAATCTTATTGTGTCTTTGGAATTTTAGAACTTACCCACCACAGGTTTGTTTTTTTGTTTGTGTGCATGTGTTCCAAAATTGTATTCATCTAGGGTGTTAGTAATAATATAAGAAGAAAAAGTGGGCCATGAGTGGGCAGAACTGTGAAGCGAATCTACCTTATATTTAAGTATCTGAACAAGAAATTGATAATAACCTGTAAATCATTAAGAGTTGTGTGCAAATGAACATAGGAAATCTAAAGAGGGAGTTGAGTTCAAAGTCTGAAAGATCAGCACAGGGAGGAAAGGGACAATTTCAATTCAGTGAAGTTGGCTCTGAAGAGGTACCCAGGAAATAGCAGTGTAGAACTGGGCAGCACAGTCAGGCACAGGTACAATAAATATTCACCAAACATTGCTGGATGGATGAATGAATGAACAAATGAATGAATGAATGAATGAATGAATGAATGAATGAATTCATAAAAACTTAAGTGCTGGAAACAAGGAACTAACTCCAATATATATCAGCTGACACCCTAAGTTCAGTCTATTCAAACCTAACAAAATAAATCAATTTATAAAGGCAATAGTATCAGAAATTAGGAACAAACTCCAATAAATGGTCACTAATCTTTGAAACTACATACATTCAATCCCATGTACAACCAGGTCAATATGGCCTCCCTTTTTATTCCTCAATATGAACCAGGGAATATGAGAGTCAACCCCAGCTTCTCCTTTTCTCCCATTTGCCTGAATCCCCATGCCAAATTCTGTTCTCTTGCTTCTACACTACTGTTGTCACTGTCATGAAACATCTGTCTTCATTGATCTCCCTGAGACTTCCTGGTTCCCATCTCATCCCATGCCCGTCCTCTAAACTCCAGGCCTCGTGATTGTTCTTAAATTTAGATCTGATCACCACAGGCCCTCCTTCAAACCTTCCAATGGTTTCCTACTGTCTATAGAATATAGTCGGAGCATTTGGCCCTTACATATCTTTCTAATCTTCTCTTCCCTCATTCCTTCTCTTGATCACACTGGGATTACAGACAGAAGAGTCAGAACAGCACAGTCACTAAGAGCTGATCCACAGTAGCACTAGACATTGAGTGGAAAGAGAAGGTAACATGAAATAAAGGGGATGAGATCATGACATATTCCATTCCTGCAGAAAACCTGGCTTCCTTTTTGAATGAGTACACACAACCTCACAGCTCTGTAAAGACACTTAAAATAAATGATTGGCCTGAGTTCATCCAGAAAATGGGCAGAAATGTCTGAAACACTAGGTATAATAGTTTTGAAGTTCCCTGAATAAAAGATATTAGTGAAATATAACAATAAAATCCCTACAGGAGAGTGTCCTATCCTGTTTTTTTGAGTCATCAAATTCTCATTCATCTACAACTAACCATTGGAAACCCATGTATCTCTCTTATCTATTATTTTAGCTTAATACTCCCCAAATGATAGGTAATCAAAATAGAAAAATCTGTCCCCAAACTCAAACTGCAATACTCCTCCTCCCAAAGCTAAATTTAAATTACTAGGGATTAGTCAAAATTTCAAATTATTAAGTTTATTGATGGATTCTCAACAGTACATAGGCTAAAATAAGTAAAACCTTACAGCAACCTTATTATATTCTTGGTGGAGGTTGCACCAAAGAATTTTGTCAACAAACACACTATTTAGGCTCCAATAAGCAAGTAAGATAGAATAAATTATTCCCATTACCATTCCTCATCTGGACCAAAAACTGTGAGGAAAAGCAAGGGAAAGCATTTAGCTAAAGCATTTCATGTCACACGCTCTGAGGTTGAGCCAAAGGATGCTAGGAGGATACGTTTAAGGGGCATCTTTAATTTCTCTCCAGCTAAGCATCCAGTGCCCCCTTATTTGCCAGAAAAGAATTCTGACACCACCTACTCTATGCAAAACTGTGTGCAGGTTAAAATAATGCAGCAGCATGTCTGTGTTCAAAGGAAGACATCATGTGTGAGGACAGAAAGAAGACAGAGGACTGACTGAGAAGAGGGAGGGGACAGAATCCACTACAGCTACTGTCACAGCCCACTCAAAACATCAGCCGTCACAGACCAGACCAAGCTGGGACAGAAGTAGGGCTTTCCGAGGTGTATTCTGTGTACCAGTGGCATTTTTCTGAAGTGATTTCAGACGGTTCACAGAGAAATCTACTTGTACACTAATAACTACACACTGATTTCAGTGTATATTAGGAGAAAATTGAAAATTAATAAAACTAAACTTCTAACTTCATGATTTCATGAAGATTCTTTCTTATGGTTATACTAATTAACAAGAGTAAGAAAAAAATAGCAGGCAAATAATAATAAGGAAATATTGAAAATATTTGGAATAAGAAAAAAAAATTGCAGTTACACCTACATGAGTGAAATCTGGGAAAATCTGGACGAAAACCAAAGCCATAAGACAAAGAACATTCATGAAACGAAAAAAATCTAGTGTTAATCTTAAAAGGACTCCATATAGTCGTCAAATGGATTCTTTCCCTCTTGGTTTTTAAGATAGATTACAGACACTAAACAGCATGAATTCTTACATAAACTCTCTAATTTTCACAGAATTACCAGGCTGGAGAATCAGAATCCAAATTCTTAGCTCCCACCTGCCAAGTTTTGCATCCAATTGCTCCTTTTACCCCATGTAAATCTCAGGTGGGTGTGGGGCCAGAAAGTGGCAAGTACAATTAACCCACCACCCTCCTTCCCAGGTCTAGCAGGTCCAGCAGCAGCCGTGCATTTCACAACCAGGGAAAGGGCATCAGAGGGAATGTAGCATCTGCCACCTAGGAAATTAAATGGAAAGAAGGAAACCTTTCCCCATTCTGTTTCACCCCAATTCAGAACATCTTAATTGCAGAGAGGCTAAGCTCATTAAGTGCAGCTCAGCCACCATCAGAAGATTATCAAGTATTAAATTTAAAACCTATATGGTCTTCATTCTCTCTGATAAAAGTCTATAAGGGTATTTTTCCAGAAGCCCAATCTTGGAATGACTGTGGAGTAGTGATTTGTTAAGGAGCTTATCCTACCAATGCGGATGTGAGCAATTTGTTTCTAATTATTTCATTAAACAAGCTTTATAAGAAACTCTAATAGTAAAGTAACTCATGCCACAGAAAGCTAAATCCTGGTGCTCTCAATATCCAGATAATATAACCATGCTACTAAGAGTGATAGTCAAAAATGGTAGTCTACAGGTAACAATAGAACTCTATTTACAAAAGACACCAATGGCGCCTCATGCAAAATAGGGTTTACGTATATCCTTCCTTGAATTTGCTGCATGAATTCATATTTCAACTCTGCATTGGTCGAAAAGCATCATTTCACACTTCATTGCCCTAACAAATAAATTAATAAAGCTCACCGTGTTTCCTGTAAATCTTGATGTGCGCATCTCTCTGGATTCGAAATAATAATCTTCTCTTAGTCTTGCCCTTGCATGTCCTTTGAATCATCCTCAGAGAAGGAATGATTTTTCTGGATCACCCCACCCTGCATCTGAGCTCCAGATGTGTGCAAACTGGAAGCTATCCAAGGCCGGGAAGAAGTCTCAGGGCTAGAGATGGCCTCATCCTTTTATGCCAAGTGAAGGGACGAAAGTCATCAAGATTTTCTTGTTTCTCTTAAAAACCCACAAAATACTAGTCCCATCTCTCTAGGTTAAAAATATAGTAAAATTATAGTAAAACACCCTCACACCCTTATCTTTCCTTGGATTGTCATTTGATGTGCATGGGAACCATGGCCTTCTTATGTATTTACTTTTATATTCCTAGTACCTGGTACAGGTAGGTACCCATTGCCTGGCATAGTACGTACTCAATAAACACTTGTAGAATAAACAAGAAAACATCATTATATCATCCAAATTTAAACAAACAAAACAATCCAGTGTAATGTTAGGATGCTTCAAAGTGTGGTAAAATGCATAAAAATATGTTCACCAAAGATCTCATAGCCATCCCTGTGCAAGATATCTTGTGATATAAAATAGTTAAAATTGGGATTCAGAGTCAGATGAAGGGAATCAGACCAACACAACTGAAAGTCAAGCAAGCAAATGGATACATGTACCTATTTGGAAACATGTGCATAATATTATACTATGTCTGTGAAAAAATGATGTGCAGAAATGCAGTGGGAGGAAGGGAGAGGAAAGAATGTTTAAATTTGAATCTCATCTTTGAGACCTAAAATCAAATTTATCTTTTTAGAAAGGAAAAAAAAAACCAACCATCTATTTGTTTTTTCCCTCTAAAATATTTATTTGTATATTTATGTTCATACACAAACAAGATTTATGCAAGCACATTAAAAAATCTGAAAGGTCACATACCAAACAGTTCTGAATCATGGTGTTATTAAATTTGAGGTCTGAGGGGGGGTATTCTTCACTTTTTACTTTATGCATTTCTATGTTGTCAGGATATCTTATAGTGAGCAAGTATCATTTTTTGTGGGAAAACAATTATTATATTAAAAGAAAATTTTACAGTTTTGATTTTGATTTACAGTTAAATTTTAATTTACAGTTAAAATTTACTTACAATTATGTTACTGTATTTTGTGACATATATTGAGTGTTCTAGTATTTCAATGAATCTTTATTGTTGGGAATGCCATGAACCGAAGATCTCAGATGACCAGTATTATTTTTCTGCAGTCCACTTTTAGGAAAAAGAAGTCAACGTTATAAAAATAAAATTTCCATCAAACATTAGGGAATTGTATCATTTTTCCATAGTAAGTAGTTTTAGGATATGGCCTTCATACCAACCATTGAGATTTTTCATTTATCTAACTCCATCCTTGTCTCTGTGCAATGATGAGTGCTATTTGGACCTTTTCTGTTCTATGTGTGGTCCCAGAAGAGCATCTTATCAGTATCTCAGACCTCATCAAGATCAGGACAAAATCAGAGTCCCTAGGATTAATATCCAGGGTTCTTGGTTTTAAGACGATCCCTAGGTGAGATATATATAAAATCTGAGAATCACTAGTTTAGAAGATGAACCCTGAGTTTCTGCATGATCCTCAAACTACAAAGAAAGATAGATTTATGTCCATTAGATTATCTACTTTAAAACACAAAAGCAGACATTCTACATATTCTATAAGAAGTGCTAAATAATGGTGACCACTACACAAAATTAACTAGACATATAGTTAAACTTTTTCTGTCATCCTCCTCCAAATTGTGAGAATGACTTTAGAACACAACACACACACACACACACGCACGCACACACGCACACACACACTCTCACACACACAACACACACACAAATAAAAGAGTGGAAATTTTCAACACTGATACATGGTTGTGAAAGTGCAATCCTGAAATTACTTGTTTTCAACACCAGATAGTACTCACACATAAGCAGTGAAAACACAGCAGATCTCAGAGTGAGGATGAGAGAGCATGGCACTTATAGAACTACCACTCCATCTCCATTGCCCATGGCAGACATCTCCAATCAATTTTGGTACTTTCTTCTCCCAGTCAAGATGCTGGACCACCAGATCTTTGCAATGAACTACCTACCACATGTTGCTGTGGCCCATGAATCTAAGTCAAAACTAAAGAAGAGACATTTCTAATATCCGCTATAAAAAACTGCAAGCATGATAAATAGTCTGATTAAGGGATGATCAAGGAAGCAGAGTGTGATTTCAGGCCCTGTTAGGTAAGTAAATCAAATGTGAGATTTTGAAATGACCAATCACTGCTCCCTATATCTAGAAATATATTTATCTCTCTTCTCTAAATGTATTAGTGAAGATGGAAATTTGAAATTAAAATTGCTGAACAACAGAGCCAGAAAGACCCCTATAGACTGCTTCTGTCACATAGGAAGAAATGTTGACCTAGAGACATTGCAATGGCCAAATCGCATAGCCAGTTTTAGCAGAGTACAAATGGAAAGGTATTATATCTCACCAGATTTCTTCCGTTGCACCGTATAGCTCCAAAAATCATGGCAAACACTGGCACCATAAACTGGTTAGGGGTAGGCATATGGATTCAGATGCAACACTTTGTCATCCTCTAGTTCCAGGAAAACAAAACAGACTCTTATAGGGCAGACCACCATGTCCCTTGTATGAGTCTGTAGCTTACCATCAGGGGCCCAATGTTGGTGAGCTACGAAAGAAAAGTCCTCCAGGCTGCCCTGTCAGCTCCTTCTAGGATCCTTGTATTCTAAGGTCTCCAAAAGGTACTCAGGTTTAACACACTCAAAATGAAACTCATGATTTGCACCACACACCAATGCCAAAGCAACAACAAGCCTTGTCTTCTCTTCTACTAGTTCTCTATCAATAAGATACTATTCATACAGTTAAACAGGACCAAGAAGTAGGAGGAGTAATCAATCTCAAATCCAATTAACATCATCACCAATTTTATCCCTGTGTATCTTGGGAACTATCCCCCTCTCTGTGCCTTCCTCATTACCATGCTAGTCTTAACCATTCTTATCTCTTGCCTAGATTTCTATAATAGCTAATTAACCATTATTCTCAAATGTATTGTATCCTCTTCTTAATCTGTACCACATAGTAGTCAGAATGATGTTTTCCAACTCAGAATTTCATGTCACTTACCTCCTCTTTAGTAATCAATATCATCATCTCATCGGTTTCAATATGACACTCAGGTCCCTACCTCTCTCTCTCTTGCCTCACTCCTTTGTCCTCCCCTAACTCTCAACACAATCCTCTCAGATTTTCACAATTCTTCCCATCGCAGGGCCTTTGCACATGCCAATTCCTCTTTCTGCATCCTTTTTTATACTTTACATATCAGCTCCAGACTTCCTCAAGGAATTCTTTACAGTTTCCCTAGGGTATGTCATCTCTCATGGAAAAGAATTCCCCCCTCCTTAGGAGACTTGCATCAGTTTCTAATTATACATTAACTAACATAATATCTGATTTATATCTGTCTCCTTACCCACCACCTCATTCTCAGTAGTGTACCAACTCCATGAGAACAAGTGAACGACATTTTAGCTCACTATTTTATCCTTAGTGCCTAACCAAAGGCCATACATACAGTAGATACCCCCAAAATATCAAGTGAATGATGAATGGAGGAGTGAAGGTCTGGTGCTTAAGCTTATGTCGTTGTTTATGAAGGAACTAACAGAATAATCATTCACAGCTTCTAGGCACATGTAAGAATAATGCATCCTAAGATTTCCGAGGAAGGTAGCCCTGTGCCTGTATCAGCTATTTGTAAAGCCCACCCTGTCTCTCTGCAGAGAGTCCCAGTCTTGGGAGACCTATGTGTCTTAAGACCACCCAAATGTTTTGTGTCTTCTCAGACTGATTCTTCCACTTGGTCATACCCCAGAAGTCAAGGAAGATATGCCAGGTACATAGTTACCCCAGTTAGTCCCAGGCAAGGGAAAATGATTAACCTGAGACAGAACATATTAGAAGGAAGTTCCTAAATGCTCAGGTATTTATTAGAGACTCAACACAGACAAATAGCACAAACACAGTGTTCTGCTCTTTATCATAGTCCGGAAGCAGGTTCTAACATCCAAAGCTGATAATTATCTGCCCTTAGTGATCCACATATTTCTAACCCTGTGTCATAGTGTTTCTGTGATAGTTAAGATAGTTAGAAAGTGTGGTCCTGTGCTTGTTCACACATTCAGGTGGACACAGGTCTGTGGGCTCTTCCTTTTCCCCTCTCACTTGTCAGAGAACTCCAAGTGTTGAGCCATGAACTAAATTATTTTCACACACAAATTCTTCTGCTTTCAGAGTGACCATCTAGTGACCTGTTTCTTCATCAATAGGATCCTGAAAGTGAAAGTAAGTCCACAGTAGGGTTTCCAGGACATCCAGCAACCTGTTAACAAGAATGTACCCTCTTTAGATAATGCTTGAAGCATCTCCATCAAACCCTTTGCACTGAAGTAGTCTTCCATATTACCCCCAACATACACTCCCAACTAAGAAGGGCAGGAAACCTTCGGTTGGTAACACTCACCTATCCAAACAAACAAACAAAAATTCGTGAAAAGAAATTAGGTTGAGTCCTGTGGGCAATTCCTGCCAAGCTGGCTGTGCCTCTGCCTCTGCGGGCCTGCTGCTGCCAGCGTCTGCATCTGCTGCACAGAACAAGTCCATGCTTGGTCTCCTTTGAGCCGCAAGAGGGGAAAGATTGGGTCCCAGGGCTTCTATTTTAGGACGGGAAATTATCAGCCTCTGGGAATGTTCTGAGCATCCGCAATATGAATGGCTCCTTGGCTTTCCTGTGTCATGTCCCAAAGATGTGCAGACCAGAGGGGACACACAATGCTACAAACATACAACCAAAGCCCCTGGGGGACCATGTCCATACTGGTTCCTCCTTTAATCCAGTTCCTCATAGCTAATACCCTCAGGCCATCCATGATCTTTGTCCAGTCTCTTATTTAATTAAATAATTAAAATATTAAATCTCCATTTCCTCCCTTTTCTAAAGTGACATTTTTTTGTTTTTTTCCTGGCTATGTCCCCATTTTCCTAAACAAGATTTCCATATCCTATCACCCTTCCCATCTGCCTCTTATTTCCTCCAGAGTGGATTGTCTTAACCCTGCCACAAATCAGAAACACTTGCAAAATCGAAAACACACACGTGCATGCACACGTGTGTGAGTGTGCACATGTATGTGTGCACATTCGTCTCGTCTATAAGTATGCCACACCCCAGACAAATTAGGGCAGCCCTCTGGGGAATGGGGGTTGATCACTGATGACATATACAGGCCTTTCAGGGTGAGAACCATTGCCTTAGAACTTATTCTCCTAATTGTAAATTTTACTTTCATTTATGTATTCAGAATTTATTTATAGATAACATTCATTTTTATTTATTGAGGATTTATAGCACCCAGCATTGTGTTGGGTACCAAGAATGCCTAGCTATATCTATAAATCCTTCTTTTGTTGATGGTCTGGATATCCCTACCCTCAGCCCCCCCATGTTATTCTCACTTGTACCTTTCCTAAAGAGTTCTCTGTCTCTCTCATCATCTTCCTCCTGAGGACTCCCAAATCTAAATCTTCAGTCCAAGCATCTACCTTGCTACTCAGACTTAGCATATCTAACTATGTATTAGACATGTTGACTTGAGTGACCCATGAACAAGTCAAACTTGAATCAGACCCATGGACATGACCTGTCAAGAGTGAAATGTCTCCACTTTCCACTGAACCTACTCTTCTTTCCCTGACCCCTAATGGCCCCATGTTTAACTTGGAGGATCTTGCTTCCTCTCTCCTGTACTCAAACCCCTTATTCTCTAAATCTGTTGTTGTCATCTCTAAAACATTGGGTCCCTAAGAAAGGCCCTCATCTTGGCCTCTAAAGGTGCTGATGGGTCTCTCTGCCCCTTACCTAACTCACCAGCCCCAATTAGAATGAATTATGAACCTTCATTAAGGCTATAGGATACAGAGCAACCTGTGCTTCCTTTTGCCAGTTGGGCTTTCTTACCCCACCCCCATGGACTCACTGAGATTGACTTCTCTACCCGCAAAACTTGCCCCACCCTAATGCATATACATGCATTCTGATTAGTTATGTTGCCATTATACAAAGTGCATATCTCAGAGATTAGACCACTAAAAAAGTGTAGTGATGTGTCTGTTTCTATATTCCCAGTAAATGGTGAACACCCAAAAGACAATGACTATGATTACATTTGCATTTTTAAAATTTTGTTTTTCAAAGTTGCAGAACCTAGAACAAGGCAGAAACATCTCAATTGTCTGTCAATGAATGAATAAAGACATAGCTTCCCTCCCTTAGGAAGCTTAAAATCTAATAAATTAATTTTAGCTTTTATATACATTTATAAGTCCAGAGATAATATCTTTTCTCCTAAACTCTTAACTATACATCCCAAAGACCCATCACACTCAAGTATAGATAAGACAATTTAATTCAGCATTGGGAGAATCTAGCTAACTGTAGTGTTCCAAGAATATAAAGGGATCATTACCTAGGGTTAAATTATAAGGTTTTTGTAAAATGGCACTCTTAGAAGGCAAAAGGGCCTAAAACTGACCCTTAACTGGCCAAATTTGATTTGAAATTTGATTTGATCAGAAACGTTCTCAGCAGAGAACTAGTCTAAAGTCACCTCCATACAGAAATCAGATTATCTGTCTAATTAGGCAAATACCAGGGCTGGTTGGCCGACTCCAGAGCTACTGACTGATCTGACAGTCTCACATTCAAGCCAAACAGTTCTTTTTGGAAATGAGACTTTGGGATGTTATATCAGAGATGTGAATAAGTGGACCATAGCGTTTCAGAGAGGAATTAGACATTATGCTTATTTTATTAGAGATTTGAGTAGAAACCACTGAGCCCTTGAGTAATAAACTCAGTTTGACCTTGTCAAAGATCCTACATCCTGCAGCATTTTGAAAAGTTGTTGGTTCTGCCTCTTTGTTCCAAGTTGTTTGAACTTCAGTTGAGCACACGAAAGCTTTCAGTTATCAAAAATGTGCTTATATATGCACATTATTTCACGTTCATCTGCACCTGCCTAGCAGTCATCACCAGAGGCCCTAGAAATATTCAGAGAACCACTGAAGTGTGAGCAATACTTAATAAAAAATTCTTGCAGTTTTAATTACAAACAAAAAGCAAGCATGTTTCAACTCTATAAAATGGATCTGGAATATCCAGGGAACTGGTGCTGTTTATAACCACATCAATTATATTCATCTTTCATACTGAGTTAGTGCAGCATTAGATTGATACACAAAATAAAGCTACAGGTTCCAATGTTTATGTAAATATTACTTCTATACCTGTGTCAGGAGTTCTGTCTAGCCCAGCCTACAAAATAAATAGGAAATAATAAATGATGATGACTTTACCCTTCCTGCCATGAAGGTCTTTTTGTTCTCTAAGTCATCCTCCTATCTATGAAGCAAAGGACCACCAAGAACCTATGGGCTATAGGCATGGAGAAGGAAAATTGCTATGTTTTGTCTGAAGTCACTTAGTAATAAGGAGAAATCAAGGAGAAAACTGGTATAAGAGCTTCTCTTTCCTTCTGGGCTGTGACTGCAAAGTTGCCATAATAGAAGATGATGTGAGAGGTTCTTATCAGTGATCTTGGTCCCATTTGTTTATTCCTTCATTCACCAATTGCTTCATACCCTTTACTGGCTCCTCAGAGCACAAAGCAATTAGACAGAGTACTGCCTCTTAGAGGAGCTCCCTGCACATTGGGTGATTCACATAAGTAGTGACACTAATTGGTCAATATGAGGATGAAGACATGCATTATTAATTCACCCTTTCAACAAATACTCTGTCTGGACTTCTGGAAGTCAGAGAGTATATTAGGTTCTAATGAAGTAAAAAGTAGTCTTTTTCCTTTGAAACATTCTTTGGAAGTATTTAGATAGTTAATATCCAGCTATGAAGTAGTGAGATCAGAGGCCAAATTTATGGGAACACCATCCCTCCAATAACAAAATCCCTCTACTAAGATGTAGAAGTTCAGGGAAACTCTCTGAGGAGATATACTGTCCCACATAAGAACCAAGTATGGATATGCTTTAGTTGGATAAAGTAGGTGCCAATGGTGGTAGTATGCTTTAGATATAAGGTGCCCCCCCAAAAAAAGTTCATGTGTGAGACAATGCAAGAAGGTTTAGAGGTGAGGTGATTGGGTTATAAGAGTCTTAACCTAATCAGTGCATTAATCTACTTGAACACATTAACTGAGTGGTAACTGTAGGCAGGAGAAGTGGGTCACTAGGGGCATGCCTTTGGGGTTTATATTTTGTCCCTGGTGAGTGAGGAATCTTTCTGCTTCCTGATTTTCATGTCCTGAGCTTCCCTCCTCTGCCATGCCCTTCCAGATGTTCTGTTTCACCTTGGGCTCAATGCAGTTATCCATCCATAAACCGAGAATCTGAAAACAAGAGGCCCAAATAAACTTCTACTCCTCTACATTGTTCTTTCCAGGGTTTTTGATCATAGCAACAAAAATATCTGACTAAAACAGTGGGTAGAGGGCACTGCAGGCTGATATACCTAGAACCAGCAGGAACATGATGCATATAAAATTGTAAAGACAATAGTCACTATTATAGCATTTATTCAAAAGTGTTTTTATGTGACAAAGTGGATAAGAGATATTAAAACCCTTCAGCAGGACTTTGGAAATTATTATCCAAATCTTACAAATAGATTAGTCAATCAATAGTGAAACTTTATTTTATTTTATTTTTATTTATTTCTTTGTGTGTGTGTGTGTGTGTGTGTGTGTGTGGTGCTAGGGATTGAACCTTTGTGCATGACAACTGAGCTATGTGCCCAGTTTCTTTACAGAAACCCCACGTACCACTTTATTAGATAAACCTCAAAATACATAGAAGAGAATTAAGTCCTATATGGGGAAAGACAACACAATTCATCAAAGAAATCATTAGAAAGTCAGACTAAAGTAAACATCTTTGGTCTCAATGACAGACTCAGGGAGATAGGATCAAAGTTTTAAGTCACTGTGAAAAATGCACAACTCAGGGTCTGGTAGACCTCAGTGGACAGAAAATATTGAAAAGGCAGTTTTGTTCACCTGGTTTTGAAATAAAACAATTGAACATTCTCATCATTTCCCTTGAAATATTAAAAGATATGAAGAAAGTATTTAAAAACAGACATTAGCAGTACGCCTGCCAATAATAGTCACTGAATGTTCATTTCTATCATGATTGCTGCTGCCGCCATCATCATCCTCATCCTCATCAACTGTGAGAGACCAGCTAATGACTTATGAAACGTTAGTCCAGACAGGAAAAGCATTTATTAAATAGCTCAGACTCAAATGTGAAAGTTTTCTATAGGGTTAAAGAGGGACCCCAGAGGGGAACCAGGAGAGCAGCCTGCCAGCTTCTCCCCTGGGCCCTCTCCATCTGTGAGGCACAGATGAGCTACAGGAATTACGTGACAAATTCAGTGTCATCCATAACTTTCTAGATACAGAAAGTTTCTTCAACATTATAAGGAGCATGCTGCTGCTCACCGAGAATGCCTAGGGATGAATATTTGCCTGAAAGAATATTCATGGCTGGCCTGGGTCAGAATAGAGCAGATCAAATAAGACTTTCACAACAAATGGTATTGATTATCACTTGGTTTCGTGGTTAATATGTAGGAGAAAGACTGCCCTTCTAGTTATTATTTAAGTTCTATATTCAAATATTTTTTAAAAATTCTTAGCATTATCAGACCTTTATATAGTAGTTTGTAATAATTTTCAGGAAAATTAGCCTATTTTTACCCAAATGTCTCCTGTTTTCCTCAATTGTTACATACATACCAAAGATAAATTATCCCTCCAACCAACATACCATTTTTGCAAACATCTCTCCCAATCTTCCTCGCATTTTCTCTCTTTCAATTTCACCATCCATCGACGGTGAGAATAACATGGAGGAGGAACTCTATCACCAAGATACGTAAAAATCCCCAAAATATATAGCCTACAAAGTTGGAAAGCTGAGGAGTGCCATAAAACCTCTGCTTGGAGTTTAATCAAGGTGAAGTTCAATGAACTTTTTCCATTCAAATAAAATGTTTAAGCAAAATTGTAAGCATAAAGTGAAAATTAAGCTAACTGAATAAAGCGGTTGCAAGGGCTTTTTAAATTTAATTTACCAATCCAGCCTCGGTGCTCCAGCCAAGCTGACCCCAGCTGGATTCCACCAAACAAGAATCACATACCTCACAATGATCCTTTCCTTTGTCAAAACTCACAGTGCTACCAAATGCTTTTGTATCACATTAAAACACCAAGCATGGAATTCAACGATATTTATCTTTGACTTCTAACCCCACAAGCTAGGACATACAGTGTGTTGGTTTGCTAGGGCTGTCCTAATGGAGTGCCACAAACTGAGTGGCTTCAACAGAAATTTATTGACTCAGTTCTGGAAGTTTCAAGTTCTAGATTGAGATTTCTACAAGACTGGTTCCTCCTGAGAACAATGAGGTAGGGCTTATGCTTAGATTCTGGAGGCTTGATTGGCAAACTTTGGTATTCCTTGGCTCCTAAAGGTATCACCGTGGTCTGCCTTTAATCTTAACTTGTTGTTCTTCATGTGCGTTTCTGTGTTTAAGTTCTTCATTTCATGAGGACATAAGCCATATCAGATTAGGATTCACCCTCATACTTTATTTTAACTTGATTACCAGTATAAAGACTGTCTGTAAAAAAGATCATTGAGATACTGAGGATTAGGACTTCAACATATGAATTTTTAGGGGACACTACTGACTGAACCCATAACCCAGGTATGTCTTTGCCATTATCACTATTTGAGTCTGTGGAGCAGCAATTATAACAGGAGGGATGCAGTTTGTAGTAGTCAGGCTTAGCTTAAAACTTGGCTTTGCCATTTTCTCTGAGTGTCCCTACCATGAAAGAGAGCCAGGAAATCACTTTTAGACAAATGCCATGAATACTAAATGCAGAAAGCAACTTCTGTAAGGAAACAAAGATAGGCCCTCACATTTTACATCACCAATAACTACACCCAGCTTGAATAAACCATATCAGGTCTCACTTTTCTTCTAATATGCCACAGCATAATACAACAAAATCAAAATTGTATCCCTATTCAAAAAAGAAGGAGGAGGAGGAGGAGGAGGAGGAGGAGGAGGAGGAGGAGGAGGAAGAGGAGGAGGGAGGGGGGGAGGAGGGAGGGGGGGGAAGAGGAGGGGGAGGAGAAGGAGGGGGAGGAGGAGGAAGTATTACTCCCATAATAGAAAAGCTCTCTTTGTTTATGGTCATTTACCCAGCCCTAAAGAAACCAATCTAAATGAATCCTTCTTGGGTCTTTTGATTTTTGACATCATCTGTCCATTTAACTGCAAGTGTTTACAATAGAAGAACAATGTGTTCCAACAGATCTGAAAACTTTTCAAAAGATAGCCTTTTTGTTACCTACCTTCTCTATATAATTCAATGGGAATTTAGTGAAATTGTGAAGCTACCTTTGTTTTTCGTTCTTTTTTTTTCTTACTCATCTTGGTATCCATTGACTACTCTGGTATTCTTGTTGTCTCTGCTATCCTCATTCTCAAAATGTACTTATAGAAAACACATTGGTGCATGAACTAATGAAGTGCTCCACAGCTGCTGGGTAGTATGTGACAGCCTATAGACCCACAGTGTCCCAGTGTAAGTACAGGAGCTTTTTATATTTATTATGACAGTTTTCTAGCAGGGAGTGGTACCATCTGTTTTAATATACAGCTACGCATTACAGTCATTTTCTAATCTAGATAATAAGGGCTTTATCTAATTTGCATGAAGGCACTGCATGGGCTAGCACAGGCCTTATGGTTGATAAGTTTTGTATCTGATTCCTCTCAGGAGATTGTCAGACCAGGAGATCTAAGCCCAAGGAGGTGAGTTCTACCCAATTTCTGCCAGCAGTAATGGGAAGGGTTGATTTTGGGAAAAATCTTCTGCAAAGTCCTATATCAGAGAGGAGTCCCCCACTTAGTGTGACCTTACGAGAAAAACTTTAGTTCAGAAGGGCTCTGGGGTGGTGCCGAATCTGCCAGCACTGGGGATTGCTCACCACAGAGATAGGGCACTAAAGTATGGAGTTCTTTCTGAAAAGTATTCTGCCCTGGGGTTTCTACATAAGAGCAAGGAATTGACAAATATCTTCTTTAGTGACATCACAACTGAATTTTCTGTACAATAAACTGAAACGAAAAAGAAACTCCCACTATGAGATATAGTGTGATATTTGGTAGAAATCTGGCATCCTGATACATAAAAAAAGAAAACCTTGCTTTGATGCATTTTAATATTTCAAAAGGAGGGTGTTTTGTTGAATTTGCTAAATCATCTCAACACAAAATAATAATCTGATGATAGCAATGGTCAATACCAGCAGTGTGAATCTACTTTTCAATCATTTTATGTGCATCAGAAGAAGAAAAGGTATCCATTTTTAACAAATGCTTTTTTTTTCTTACTTGGAAAGCATGAAAAAGAGCAAATACTAAAATTTCAAAAGTGGCAAAATGTGTGATACATCAAGATTGATGTCTTCGAAGAAAGATTTATGGGTGATTGAAAACAAAACCCAGCAGAGTTTATGAAAGGCAGAATGGAGAGAGGAGGCAACCCAAGTTCACCACTTCCTGAAGCAGGTGAGAACACAGCACCCTTCAGCTGAGATGACTGGATGAGTTTTGAACACCTGCCTCAAATTCAGCCAATCAAAGGCACTGGCAAACAGAGAGTGGGAATGTGGGTGAGAGTTAGTAGAAAACACATTGGTGCATGAACTAATGAAGTGACGTCACAGATAACGGTGGAGAGGCTACCTTTAGAAAGCAGTGGGGGAAAAAAAGAAAAAAGAGATTCAGCCATAGATCAGGTAATTTCAGGCTGCAATTCGCCTGCAGCTTGCAGACAGATTGCTAGGGTTCAGCGCCTGGGTGCTTCTTAGAACCTGAGCTTATCGGAGCGAACACCGAGCGCGGGGCGGCCGAGTTCCGGCTCCCGGAACCGTCCCGC
>NW_026000021.1:6909133-7020775 GCF_001458135.2 Marmota marmota marmota
GGAGGGTGGAGGATGGGAAAGGCAGCAGAGCACAACAGACACTAGGATGGCAATTTGTAAATCAATGGATGTGTAACTGATGTGATTCTGCAATCTGTGTATGGGGTGAAGGTGGGAGTTCATAACCCACTTGAATCAAAGTGTGGAATATGATATGTCAAGAAATTTGTAATGTTTTGAACAACCCACAATAAAAAATTTTAAAAAAAAATTTCTCTGTTTCTCTAGAGCATGGAGAGTACAAATTAGCATATCAATAAAAAAAAAGAAAAAAGAAAACTCTGTGGAAGGAGGAGCCATATAGAGATAAACAAACAGATACAGGACACAAAGAGGTATCCACATCCAGACAAATGCTGGGCTGAGGCTCCCCAGTGGTTGGTTCATTTTTGGGGAGGTGCACTGCCCTTTAGAGGGAGCTGAACCCCCAATCTTCCTCTGAGCTAGCCTCCTGAGGTTCTGCTTCTTACAGCTTTGTAACAAATGCTTTCAGAAGGCTCAGCAGAGGAGGAGGCAAGTGAGGCACCTGGGGCAGCAAGAGGGATGGTGTCTTTGGTTGAGAAAGAACAAATTTGATTATGGAAGGCTCTGGTGGCCATAAAAGCTCTAGGGTATTCATAATCCAGATGAAGAATGACTTGGTGACCCTAAGATTTAATAAAACCAAACAAAATAGTTATCATTGCAGAGCTGGAACGGGGTAGTTGGAGCATTTATGGAGACAAGAGTCTTAAGAGTCTGCCTATTGACAGGCAGAGATTCAAACTGGGAACCTACTTGAGGATGTTTTTTGGGAGGCATTTCATATGAGGTTCCTACTCCCTCCTGATGTTTCCACTGGGGAGAAATTCTCCCTTCCAATAAGAACACCTTTAGCCGATTATTAAAAGAGACAGTGTGAAACCTTAAATAACATTGAGAAATGTGTGCAAGAGGAATAACATGATTCATTCATCACATTTTCAAGTCACTGGTGTGGTCTCCATTTCTGACTACATAGCACAGTACAGATAGACTTTTGTGTATTAAAATTAATGAAAAAGGGGGGACCTCAGGGGTCTCAGTAGTTCTCCCAATTTAAATATACTTAAGTAACTGTGAAAACTGGTCAGTTTACACATAAAGTCATGCCAATTTAAAACAGAAAAGTTCCATTGATATTGACCACATTTTTGGCTCCTATTAAATTGCTATGTAAATATATAAAGCAGGTCTGTAATGCTATATGTCTGCAAAAACATATTTTTGGCAAACAAAAGATTTTCCATTTTTAATCTCAATCTTCCTTACCCAGTATTCTTAAATATTTTAAAATTATTCTTGGTTCTAAGTATTCTAATACTTTCCACCTTCCCCCACCTCCCCACTCCATATACTCCATACATTTTTTTCCACTTTGCATTTATTATCCTTTTCTTTTAGAGATTTACACATAAAATAGTTTGGAATACTGGTGATTATGATTGTCAGTCTCTCAAAATATGACTTCTGGTAGTCACAGGAGAAATGCCTGAAATTTAATGATATGGGTCTGTAATTGTTGTAGGTTGAATGGTGGCCCTCTAAATGACATGCCCATGTCTTAACTCCTGGAATTTGTTAGTGTGACCTTATTTAGAAGGAATGTCATTGAGGATGATGTTAAGTTATGATTCTAAGATGAGATCATCCTGTACTATCTGGTAGATCCCAAATCCAATGGCAAGTGTCCTTATTAGAGATACCAAAGAGGGCAAAGATGGAAAGGAGATGAGAAGGGAGAAGGACAAGAAAGCTATGGGAATATAAAGGCAGGAATTGGAGTTATCTATAAGCCAAGAAATTTCTGGAGCTGCCAGAAAGAAGCTAAAAGAATTAAGAAGGGTTCTCTGCTAGGATCCGCAGAGGGAGCACAGCCCAGCTGATTTCAGACATCTGGCCTCCAGAACTGTGAGAGAAAATTTTCTGTTGTTTTAAGCCACTAAATTTGTGGTAATGTGTTATGATAGCCCTATCGTAATATATGACTAAACAGTATACATTTATTTTTTTGTTTGTTTGTTTTTTTGACTAGGTTTTTGGCATAGAATGTTGAATATTTTTCCTGTGATGCTGGGATTCAATAAGAAATATATTTGGTGCTTGGTTCTGGCACAGAGCTTCCAAAATTCTGGAATTTTCTGAGTGACAGGAGTGAGAACAGTCTGTCATTTTCATAAAATCTTTCCTAACTGCACCTGAGATTATGCTAATGAAGTGACCCTTTATGTCCCTTAGATAGTTTCCAGTCGCACAGTTGTACAGAAGCTCTGTACCCCTACCCTATCCTGTGACCCATGCTTCTGTTCCATTTGTCTGCACATTAGTTGTATACTTTATAATAAACTGGTAATAATAAGAAATAAATATAATAAACTGGTAATAATAATAATAATAAACTGGCGACCTGAGGAACCAACCACGTGACTGCAAGTTTGGGTGCGCAGAGGGGCTTCAGATCAAGCTAATGTTTGTGATTTAATCAGTCATGCCTATATAATGGGACTTCCACTAAATATCCTAAACAAAGGGGTTTAGAGTTTCTGGGGTGTAAACATACTAAGATTTTGGGGATGGCACTTTTGGAGAGGGCACAGAAGCTCTGTACCCCTCCCCTATACCGTGCCCCATGCTTCTCTTCCATTTGTCTGCACATTAGTTGTATACTGTATAATAAACTGGTAATAATAAGAACACTCTTTCCCTTGAATTCTGAAAGTTATTCTTGCAGAGTATCCACTTGAGAAATGAGTCCAGGGGACCTCCAGTCCATTAAAACTATGGGGAACCTAGAGCATATGACTGGTGTTTGAAGTGAGTACATATTGGTTGAACTAAGCCTTTTAACCTGTGGGGATCCCTGCTAACTTCAGGAAGTCAGCATTAGAACTTAATTGAATTGGACAGACTTTTGGTGTTCAGAGATTTGGAAAATTAGTTATTAGCGTGGAACCCCCCCACCCTTGACACCATTTGGTACCAGAAGTGTTCTATGAGTAAAAAGAGATCATATTTAGTGTCAGAAGTGATAGGGAAGTGAAAACAGCACAGGTGCCCTGATTTAATCTCTAGTATAATTATAAATAAGGATATTATAATATTGCATTACTAATAAAAATAGAAACCAAGGTAAAGTTCATCTCTGAATACCATTTACTTAAAATACCATAAAGCAGTTTCAAATGGCAATAACATTTAAGCATTTATGTAGTTATGGTTTAATATTGCTAGTTGCCATGATAATTGGAAAAAATCTAAAACCCATGAGAGCTAAAGAGGGTCAGTAAAATACATATACACATAATAAAATCCATGTTGTGGAAATAGTTACTGTTCACACAAGCCTGATGATGATATAGATGTATTATGGTTTGCATCTGAAACACCTCCCCAAAGCTCATGTGTAGCAGGCTTGTTCTCCAAAGCAGCACTGTTCAGAGGTGCAAACTGACTGGATCATGAAGACTGAGACCTCTTTAAAGGAACCACCATTTGAACCAGCTATCCCACTCCTCAGTTTATACTCAAAGGACTTAAAATCAGCATACTACAGTGATGCAGCCATGTCAATGCTTATAGTAGCTCAATTTACAATAGCTAAGCTGTAGAAACAACCTAGGTGTCCTTCAATAGATGGATGGATAAAGAAAACATGATATATATATACACACACACACACACACACACACACACACACACACACAATGGAATATTACTCAGTTTTAATAAAGGAATGATCTATTGATAGATTCATAGCTTAGTGGGTTTGGGGGAAAGACTCTAGAATAAAAAGCTGGGTCTCTCTCTCTCTCTTTCTCTTCTCCCAGCTGCCATGATACGATCAGTTTTCCTCTATCATGTGCTCCGTCATGATGTTCTACCTCACCACAGACTCAGAAACAATGGAACCAATTGACCACAGACTGAAACCTCAGGAACCATGAGCCAAAATAAACCTTTCTTCTTTTTTAAATTGTTTTTTTACAAGTATTTAGTCACAGTGACAAAGAAAAAGTAATAGAAGAAGGCAGATCCAGAAAAGCCTCTTGAAATTGGGGCCCCCAGTACATGATCATCCAGGGGTGAAAAAGAAAAGAAAAGGAAAGAGAATCTTATTTCCTTTTCGGTTGTCTAAAAGGAGAGTTGTAAGATGAGAGAAGAGTTAGAGGTTATGCCTGACAATATTTTAATAGCAATGCAAAATATAAGACACTGTTCTTTGGTGGCAAAACCTTCTGATTTGCTTACTTGGTCACATATTTCTTTCAAAAATTTCTAGTGAGTTTAAGGAAAAGAAATGTTTTTTTTTTTTTCCTAATTATGGATTAACTGAGAAGAGTTTAGTTCTATGTCCCAATGGAGAAAGCTTTCCCAGTTCAAAGTGGCACACTACTTATCTCTGAAAAGCTTTGAAAAAAAAGAAATCATACCACAAAACAATATGGTGTGTTGATCATGCTTCAGTCCTCTAAGAAAGTCCTAGGTTGGAACGAATAAAATCAGTCTACAAAAAGTCATTTCTAAAACAAATAATGTAAAACTAAATTCGTTAGGATTGAGGCATTCATTTTATAAAGGAAATGATTAATGGATAATTAAAATGCCATGCATCACTGATTATTAGTGACAATTGGCATTTCCACAGTACTAAAACATATAGAAATTGATTTAATTAAATTTACTTTAGCTAGCACCTCATAAGAGTACAGTAAATGGCCTGTGGTGGATACGCATGACCACATGGTGTTGTAAGTTATTTCTTGTATGCGTTACTAAACGTATTTAGTCTAGCCACCAATGTTTTATTGAGTTTTAAAAAATCTGGACGTCTAGTGTTTAACACAAGACTCTTGGTTTCATGTGAAATGAATTAGATTTTCAGGAAGGTCCACATATTGATATAAGCCTAAGAATTCCAGGTGGATATCAGCTTTGAAGGTGGATGGTAAAAACAGTTTCAGACACTATGACGCTTCCTGTCACAGTGCAAAATGTCCCCCTGTAGCATGTGCCACTCTGGGCACATTCCCTATGAGATGCCAAGTATTCTTCCTCACTTTCTCACTTCCAACAGGTTCACATTCACTGCTGAGCAGAAGAAAGAAACAGGGCCAGCATCATCTCGGGGCATCTGTATGGCACTTTTTGGAGGGTGCATAAAATGACGTGTCCTGTCCTGTCACTGGGGCTCCCACATGGTTTGTAGTCAAATGCAGGCAATGTGTGTATGTGTATGTATATGCATGTGTATGTGAGAGTATATGTGTAAGAGTATATGTGTGAGTGTGTGTGTGTGTGTGTGTGTGTGAGAGAGAGAGAGAGAGAGAGAGAATGTGTGTGTATGTAGGAGTGTGGTAACTCTTGACTGTCCTGTATTTGAACTGCACAGCTAGAAATCCTGTACCCCATTTTATCTAGGCTGAGGTACCCCACTATTATCCCTCAGTTTTCCTCACTTCCCCCAGAGACTTTTGAATTGAATGAAGTAAGAGATTGGTTTCCAGTTTCAGTCAATGCATCTACCTAAACATGTATTTTGACCATGACTAGAAGGAAAATGGCCATTTGGAATCCTATTGAACTATTGAAATAACGATAACCCTAAGTTGGGCAATGTATTTGCACAATTTCATGCAAAGCAATGTTATGAAATAAAAATTTGTTACCTTTTAATTTTAAGAGCAGGTAAACTACACTTATTCAGGGTTCTGTTATGTCAGAAGAGGTTCACTACTGTTATTTCTTACAAATTGCCATCCTTTCCTCTTAACTTTTAGGATTTTAATGTTCTCTCTTTTATTGTTGATGTTAATGGCTTTCCTTCCTTCAGCCATTATTTTTACCTCTAGATTTCAGAAATGACTTCCAACTTGTCCCCACTCTATACCAGCATCAAGTGATTGGCTGAATATGTAATGAGATCATGTCTGTTCCTCCATCCCATATACCCCAGTCATCCAGCTTTCCACTGAAACTAAAACTAGACCCAAACTCTCTAGCAGGGCCTCTGAAGATAAAGCATCACCTGACCACTTCTCCAGAGTTGATTCCCATTATGCAAATTAGCTACCTTCAATAAAGTTGTTGCCAACACTGACTTAGCAAATTCTTGACCATGCTTCTTGGAGAAATATGGAGTTAAGCTCCTGTGAGCCTCTGGTCATAATACTTCCAAAGAATGATCAATACATAATCTTGTTTTGTGTGCATTTTTGCTCAAAGACACTTTATTTAGTACATAATGTCAATTCATTAACATTGCACTCATGACCAACAGCCCTGTAGCTCATGTCTGAACAAAGCTTACCTAACACACATATTTCCAACATAAGACACATCACAGATTTCCTAAGCTTAGGCGCAAGGGACAGCACTTTAGCACCATGATTTGGGCCATTTAAACAGTGACAACACTAACAGAAAGCACAAAAATGTGAAAAACGTGGCCTTAAGTAAACAGAAAAGTAGACTTATTTACAGTTTGGGAGCTGAGACACTAAGGCAGAGCATAACCTCCTTTAGCCTCAGCAGGAAACGTGTGCCACTCTGAGCATGTTGCCTGCAAGGGACAGGGAAGGTACTCTGATAACTGCTTTAGGGGTTACAAATAAATTTCAATGACTGGGCCATTTGCCAAAATGGAAGCTGCAAATAGTGAGGATTTACTATACTTATGACTTCATCTCCTATGAATGTACTTTTTTCCTTGTTATTCTACAGCTATAATGACATCTGTTTCTTAGCTGTGCCAGGCTTTGCATTTGCTCTTCCCTTTTGAACCGTGCCTCCTCCATATCTTCAAAAGCTTGACTCCTTATCATCACTACTATGTTGTCTTTGTTATTGTTCAGGTTTCAACTGACTTCCCAAAAAATCACCAAGCCCCTCTCCGTCCTTCCTGATCTCAACCCTCTGCTTAAAATCTTACTAGCATCTCCCTCTATCCAGGATTCCTGGGCTTCTGCCTCACCATTTGGAAGGAAGGGCTTGCCTCTTCCTCAGCTCTGGGTCCCAGTGCCTACCACAGGGCCAGACTCTGTAGGTGCTCAGTACGTAGCGGCTGAATGAATGAATAAATCAAGTGTTTTCTTAAGATATCCTTCCTTGGCAAAATAGAAAACAGGCAACCAATCCCTTAACAGTATCCAAAATTTAGAAGACTAATTTAAAGATCTTTATAATCTCTAAGTTAAAGATCCACTGCTTCTAAAATTCACCCTCTATAAAAACTCCAGTGCCTCAACATTTTCCATTATGTTGAGACCTTATGAAATCACACACGTAAAATATCATAAGCAAATCAACAGTAGCCTCTCAAGTTAGAATAGTTGAAGGAAGAGGAACTTTAGCCAGTTTTACCTGAGCATTGATACAAATCGATAGTCTCTTAATTCTAGAAGAATAAAGACAATTTCCCTTCATTTAACTAAGAAGATTTTGCACTAAAAGGAAGACTCATTCTGATGAGTGCTGGAAAGGGCTTTTGGAGAAAGAGAAATGTGAGAAATGCAGAGATGAACTGGGGGGGGGGAGCGTTGCTCGGAGAACTAGTGGATCTTTGATTTAGAAATTATA
The DNA here is from genome assembly GCF_001458135.2 of Marmota marmota marmota. Taxonomy (NCBI): domain Eukaryota; kingdom Metazoa; phylum Chordata; class Mammalia; order Rodentia; family Sciuridae; genus Marmota; species Marmota marmota. The sequence goes on from NW_026000021.1 coordinate 6,916,727, forward strand.
CAGGTCTGTAAGTTAATCTCCTAAATTTTGGATGCTGTCAAAGAATTGGTGCCTATTTTCTATTTTGCCAAGGAAGGACATCTTAAGAAAACACTTGCTATCCTTTCATTCATTCATTCATTCATTCATTCAACAACTCTGTACTGAGCACCTACTATGTCTGGCTCTGTGGTAGGCACTGGGTCATAGTGCTGAGAAAGGATAAGCCCTGGCTCCTTGGTACCTTACCTCTAAATGTGAAGGTAGAATGAGATGAGGCACTGGGCTTCTAAAGGTGCAAAGAGACCCAAAATATAACACAAGAGAAAAGAAAGGGAGGCAGGAGGGCCTCAGAATCTAACCTCTGCTTTTTGCAGTTTTGATCAAGGCTGGACCTGGCTCATTCGCTCTGGGTGAGGCACTAATTTGTTAAAATCAATGAAGAAAGGAAGGAGACAGAAACTGAAAACCAGTTAGAAAAAAAAAAAAAGGTTAAAGGAAAAAGAATGAGCGGTTAATTATATTAGTCAAAAATGCAAGTTGGACTTCATTTGGTGTAAGAATGCAACTGTTGCTTTCCGATAAGTGACTCCAAGTCTTCCAGACTTGGGCAGATGCAATACCAGGGAACACTGAACCTGGCCAGAATTTAACTCCCCTTAAAGGAAAAAAAAAAAAAAAAGCAAAGTGAAAATTCAAGCTCCGCTTTTTCCTTTCTTCTGGAGAGACCTACATTATTCTTTTTGTTTTGTTTTGCTTTGTTTTTCAGAGCCCAGTACCAAAGTCAGGGCCTTGTGTGTGCTAGGCAAGCACTCTGCCACTGAACTAAATCCTCAATCCCAGATTCGCATTATTCTTATCAAACCCAACCTCTTCTCTCTCCCATTTCAAGAAGATGGAAGACTTCAGTTATTAGCACAGGTTTTAACATGAATCCAATCTTTCTGACGATTCCTTTGCGGTTTTTCTCGGCCTCAGATCCAACATTGGAGAACATTCTCCCAAGTGGTTAGCGGAGCATTTCTGTTCTGCCATTTATTCTAGCCATATCTGTTTTGTCAAAGAGGTGAACTCAAGACATTGAGCATCTGAGAGGCACCCAGGAGCCCAAGTCCTGTGATACGGAACACCGTCAGGTATTCAATATGAAATAGGGGCTCCAGGAATTTTTGCCTTAACTTGCAAGGAGCAAGGTTCTATTGTTCAGGTGTTGATCAGAGAAGATTTTCAAGTTTTCTTAGAAACATAGAAGTGTTTGCTCTCAGGATAACTGTGTTGTTTTCCTTTAGGGCTTGTCTGTACACAATGAAAACAGAGAAACCAAACTAATCCTCGTTCCTCCTATTGGCTTCTTTTAAAATCTTGAATGAATTCCAGTTTCAACCAGATTTGCCCAGGCTTCCATTTAAGAATAATCCACTTACCACAGCATTCAAAATGATTAAGCAAGCCTGGGAAGAAGACTGACAGGGGAGTGGGTAGGGGGTGACAGGCAATGGGGGGTGAATCTCATTTTATGCACCTCTTCCACACAGGGCAGTGACTTTGCCATCCACTTAACAAACTGAGCCCCAGGGCCCATTTAGAGTCTAATGCCATGAATGAGAGTTTCCCAAGCTTCCCCAGGCTGGCTGGAAATCCGTGTCACAGTGTCACAATGAGACTATCTTGAGCAAAGTTACCAAATAAGCACCAGGTGCCAAACATAGAAAACATAAATAAATTCAAGCATTTCTTCAACTTTAAATCATACAAAATAATCTAGGGAAATCTAGCATTGAGTTAAAATAAAAACAAGTGAGCTTGATTTTATAGATATTTAGGAAAAGGAAGAAAAAAGGAGATCGAAAGTAGTCAATAATTCAGTAGGTGGGAACAGTCTCATCATTGTTAGTTAGGTGTCCTTTAACTTAGAAGCTCCTTAGCCAAAGGGAACCCAAAGACAAACCATACTATCTTTTCTGGTTTCTAGAATTTACAAGCTGGTTGACAGCCTCCATTTTACAAATTAAAAATCTGAGGACGCTGGAAACATAAGTGGTTTGTGTAGCATTGTACAGTTGACTGTGGAGATAGGGTCTGGGTCTTTGAATGTATTTTTCTTCCTTTTCCCACTGGAGGGTGGGGTCAAAGCATCTGACTGAAGGTATGAGAAGAGGGGAGTCCTTTATGTACTCCACCCCCAGGCATGGGGCATACATATTAATGGAAGTATAGACCTAATACTGTTACTCTTATGACAGACTTGTGCATAGCAACAATTTTAAGTTCTTTTTATGGACATTATCCTTGTGCACGTACAGGTTCTGAACCCACAAATTCAGCCAACTATGGATTAAAAAAAGGAAACAAAACTGTACTAAACCTGTATAGATCTTTTTCCTTTTTATTATTCTCTAAGCAAACATTATAATGACCCTTTACAAAGCATTTATGTTGTACTAGATATTATAAGTAACATAAAAACAATTTAAAGTATACATCAAAGAGAGCTATCATTTAAAAAATAAATGTCAATAGGTTATATGCAAATAATATGCCATTTTATATAAGGCACTTGAGTATCTGGGGATTTGGGTATCCGTGGGTGATCCTGGAATTAATCTTCATCTTTATATTGACTGTATAATTTTTCCAACTCTCTATGAATATTGTTCCATAGTATACTTATATGATCTCAGAAGTTGAAATAACATTTCCTCTCCAAGACTAAAAGATGCTCAAGGCCAAGGTCTATGCCATCTACACTTCTGACTTACTCCCATCTCAAAAACGGAGGGTTATCCACCTTTCTTAGCTAATGCTTCAGGAACTGACTAAAGGTGACATCATACTGGTGGCTAGGGAACACAGGAAGACCCCATTACTTGACTTGAAGGGTAACTGATTACAGTATTTGTTTACAATTCTCCTTTCCCTTCTACTCCTAAAGGTGGGGAGAAGTGTACAGCACTTCCCATCCCACTGAACTTTGGTATTTGCCATGGGGCTGGCTTCACAAGTGAAACAAGCAGAAGGAACAAGTGTCCCAGTTCCAGCAGAGCATGTCTGCCTGCATCTCTTATGGTTCTGCCTCTACCTTGAAAATAAGATGCCCTGAGTAGCTGATCCAGAGTCTGGATTCTGGGATAAGATCAGAGGAGCAGACTCTACTTCATCCTGAAGCCTGGCATAGAGTCCAGCCAAACCCATCAGGGACCTACCAGAACCTCAGCTGATTCACAGAGCCATAACTGAGAAATAAACGTTGGATATTCTAAGCTACTGCATTTCTTTCTGGGTGGCTACCACAGCCAAAAAAATACATGGACTCTCTCTTGCAAGTAAATTTGCCATAGAACTGAAGTGCTGTGAACAGTCCAAAGCCATTTTGGTCATAGAAACAAACAAAACAACAACAACAAAAGCAACGCGCACACACACACACACACACACACACACACTCACACAGGAAGGTTCTTTTGGCAGATGATAAGACATCTCCCAAAGAAGTTTAACCCTGCTATTCAGCTATAATGAAAGTAAACCTCAGACCAGATTTGCCTACACACATGCAAACATTTATTAAATAAATATGTATTAGCAAGAAGGCATAAAAATGGTCCTTATTACCTGTTGTGCAAGGTCAGGGAAGTCCTGGCTCTCTGTCCTTTCAGAGCCGCACCCACCACCTTTCATGAAAGGTTTATAGGAGGCAGACACCAAACATCCCAGAGGCAGGATTCTGTTACTCTTTTAATCAGCATCAGATAATTAAAACTCTTTGTAGCAAGGCCTGGCCAAAGGAATCATAGGAATTCAGATTGAGATGCCCTCTCTACAGGAGCAAGTCACAAGCTTTGCAAGATTTCTAAACCCTGTTCATACAACAATTGTGAATGTCTCTAAAATACATGTAACTAATCCATATCTGGCAAAGATCCAGAATCTTGAAGTTCACCAATAAGATCATTTCTAACATTCATCAACATTATTAGAAAGTCAGCAATTTCACAAAAACAATTTCTGATATTTGCAATCCTTCAGGTATTGATAGATGTTTCTAGAAGCTGCCCCTGGAGTGTAGTCTTTCTATAATACAGCCTTCTACACGTGGGATGAGAGTCTTCCCTGCCTAGAAGAGGCTAACTATGGACATCAGCTGTGGAACACATATCACAGGCCAGGACCACAGCAAAAAGCATGAAATGAAAAGAAGAAATACAGGGAAACAGCTCTGAAGACCCAAGCCAGATTAGCAAGAACGCATGGCCCTAAATACCTGGCAATGAGTCAGATGGTGCTAGTCACTAGAGGACACTGACATGGGAACGTCTGTCTCAGAATACTCCCAGTCTCCTCCTGCTGGGTAGCCAACAGAGGTCCCTGGGGATCAGGTCACCCTGTACTTACGAGTGCTTAAACATATTTCCTACTTCACTGGTCTTGTAGAGACCAGTTCATTCCCTGACATAGAATAAGAACCTTACCAGCCATTCAGTGCATTAGACACCTGAGATACAAGTTCAAGCCAGACATAAACCTTGTTATGCAGAAGCTTGGAGAGTTCAGCAGGGGTTCTTAATCTGGGGCCCATGGCTAGGCTTCAGGGTACTTTCAGTGGTCTGCGAATGCCCTAAAATTCAAGATGCTCAGAAGCATAAATAGTGTTCATGTGCACTGTTCTAGAAAAGAGTGTGTGTTGTCTATCAGATTTGTAAAGTTGCCTATGACTCAAAACAAGTGAAGAAATGCTTTTTCATGCAATTACCCTATAATAAATGCATTTAATCAGATTTTGCTATGGAAGATCAAATTGTAGACTATATAAGAATAATTTTTTTACCAAGTTATGAAAAAAGAGCCCTGACACATAATCACTAGAGTAGTTAAAAGCTTACTTAAGAAATATTCTCATAACAGAACTAATGACTAATAAAAATGGTGCTAGAGATGTTATAATAATAAAGGAAACTTCATGCTGCACTATTCTAAAACTTAGTCCCAAATCCAAAAACAGCAAGGGCTCACTGTGTCTTTGAAAAGTAGCTATGTCTATGGGGCAACAGTAACAATTTCTTAATCTCATTTTAATCAGCATTTGCCTCTTTATATCATTTATGAAGTAGTATGAGAATAAATTACCACTATGTTTTAACTGTCCACTGCTGAGTTGACTCCATTGTCTAGAATATACATCAAACTTAAGATAGTCAATGCACAGGTAACGTGAATATATGTATCCTCCAAAACTGTTCAAGTCTGTTCAGCCAAGAGTATAAGCCTATGGCAATGAAACTCACGATCCAAGAAGTTACATGCTATTCATTGTGTGGTTTTCATAATCTGTACTACATTCCCACACATCCCTGTGTGAGAAGCATAGATTCAATCTCTTGGAGGTTCTGTTCTCTTCATATATTAAATGGAAACAATAACACCTAAAAGCAAACAGTTCTAGGAAAGATTAAATATCATTTATTTGTTAAATCATATCAGATAAATACTCTTCCCTAATACCCAGCAAGTGCTCAATAAATGATAAATCTAACTCTATTACAATCTTCAATCTCGATCTGTGCCTCAGAGTAAATGTGGTTCCCAGAACAACAGCAGCAATAGCACCAGGAACCTGATAGAAATGCAAATTTTCAGGCCCTCGTCAGACTTACGGAATCAGAAATCTGGGAGTGGAGTCCAGTGAAATGTTTCCATAAGGTCTCCATCTGAACGTGATGCAGTCCAAATTAAAGAACCACTGATCTAAGTAGGTCATGCTTAATCAAGCCTATAGTTAAAATCACCTTGGATGCTTTTAAAAAGGAAGGATCTCCAAACTCTCCACCCACCCAAGATTACATCAAAATATCTTTGGGGAGGAGTATAGACACTTGTAATTATCCAAAGGTCCCCAGTGACTTACATGTGAATTTAAAAGGCCAAGGAGAGCCCACTCGTCCATTGTATGCACTCTAGGCAATGGGAGTGGTAGAAGCTTGAAATTCCATCTATCTTAAGTCCTCCCTTATAGAATCAGACCTGTCATACCACTAACTAGATATGAGACCTTGGGAAAGTTTTCTATTCTTCTCTTAGCCTCAGTTACTTTGCCTATAACATGAATACAATAATGATGGATATTGCATCTTTTTATCTTCACACATGAAAACTGAAGTCCAAAGCCTTCATCCTTGTCCATCTCACACCTAGTGGTAGGAGGGAGGTCAGAACTCAGCCTTCACCATATCTCCTCTGCTTTGATGCTCATATGTGTAGGCATGGAGAAGAGAAATGCCAGGGTCATGGAGAGGACTTGGGCCAACTTTATACTTTTGGCTTAGATATCAAAAGGGAATGATGCCTACTAATGACCGAGGGATGTGCCACTAAGAGAGGTGTCATCAGGATTTGCAGAACTCAGTGGGACCTGTGGACTAGCAGAACTCAGTGGGAGATGTTGGGGTGAGGAGGAGGATCCATAGCTGGAATGGGAGTCACAGATGGGCAAGCTCAAGGACAGACCCACCACTTATATTCCACTGGGCTGGTAGAAGGCAGGCAGCATGGGTTTGGATTCCTAGAGACCGTGATTTCAGAGTAGAGCTGAAGACAGGGCTTAGAGAATCTAGGCATGGCAAAAAAACAGATCAAGGAGAATATCTTTTTGTATTCTGATCAGGTTGGGAGAGGAGGGGAGGCCCAGGAGGAATGGGAGCATATTTCTCCTTCTAAAATCTATTTCTCTTGCTTAGTAAAGGTGACATAAACACAAAGGTCTATCACTTAATAGTGTGGAAGCCCTGCAACTATTGTTCATCCATAATATCAATGGATAAAATTATGGGATGAAGGCAGCTGGCTATAGTCTGCGATCCCCCAGTGGTCATATCTATCACTGCTATGGACTGACTTCATATGTTAAAATCCTAGTCCCAAAGGTAAGGATATGGGAGTAGAGACTTTGGAGAGTGAAGCCCTCATGAGTGGGATAAGCATTCTGATAAAGAGTTCAAGCACTCTAATTCTCCTTCTTCCCTGGGAAGATACACAAAGCTAGCCCTCTGCATTCTGGAAGAGGGTCCTAACAAAAACCCAACCATGCTGGTATCCTGATCTCAGATCCCTAGGCTCCAGAACTGTGAGAAAGGAATTTCTGTTGTTTGTAAGCCACTCAGTCTGCCGTACTTTGCCCTAGCTGTCAGAAAGGACAAGGACCTGATGGTGCACAGTCAGGGCACTGGCTCTCCCTCATCCTAAATTCCACAGATGGCCTTGAAAAGGTCAAGGCCAGGGCAATTCTTTCCACCTTCTGTCATGTACATACGACTAGGGATGACCTCCACTGTGGTGACTTTGAAGAGAAGGGAACATTCCTATATACATTTGGAAAAGGTACCTGCATCAGAGAGAGCAAGTAAGAAACAATCAAAAACTGGACTGAAGGGAAAACAGTAACTTCTTCCTTCACTTTCTGTAAAACTAAAGGAAATCTACAAGTATTATTTCTACTCCAAACACGCTTAGACTTTATTGGCATCCCTCACCCCCATTACCATAGAGGTCTCAAAGTAATTTACAGTAGAAAACTGACTTTTTATGACATTATTATTGTTTTAAAAAACTTCATAGTCATAATCCTTAAATTATGAGTCACTTTACTTAAAGAAATATTTAAGATTTCAAAATTCCAGCACAAATAAATATTTTCATTATTCACCAAGTTGAAGTGTGCTAAAATGACTTGCCTTCAGTTGGGAGGGAGGGAAGAGAAGGAGCTGAGAAGGAATTTGAAGAGAGTAAATAAGATAAGTCTATGACCCCAGAGGGCATCTGAGGCCAGAGCCTGCAGAGTAAGGCTGCCTGGGGACACATGCAAAGCAATCAAATTTAAATGGAAGATGAGGTCAGCATATGGAGATGCATATTGGGAAGAGAAAATACAAGTGTCAGAAGACAGGTCCAAGCTAAGCACCCACTAATAGGCTAGAAGGAGTGGAATTCAGACTGTAAGACTGGGAAGCACTCAGAAAGGAAAGATGAGGTGAGCTCCTTCTTCTAGCAATGTTTTAAATAACTTTTCTAGCTTCAGCTATAAGGATCCAAATTTAGGGCTTGTCTCCTAAATCTAGACAGACTGTAATACCAACGGATAATGAACAGAAATATTAAGACAGGCTACTGCTAGTCTTCAAATATTTTTAATTGATGTTTGTGGAATTTTAAAAAAAAATGAGCCAATAAGATGGTGTACTGTAGCAATGTCAGTGTTAATGTCAGCTAACAATTGGTTGTGACATGCCATAGTTATGCATGATGTTCCCATTAGGGGAAAGAAGGAAGAGAGTATATAAAATTTTTCTGTACATTTCTCATAATTGCATGCAGATCACCAATTACTTCAAAACAAAAGCTTTAAAAAATTATCTAACCTTAATTAATAAGAAGATTTTTACACAAAAATCTTACATAAAAATTTTCTAGCTTTTCTTAAAAAGTTGGAAGACCTAGTAGTGCTGGGCTTACCCCATGGTCCCACAATTGTTACTTCACAATAATCAGAAGCAGAGAAGAATATGAGCCCTTGAGACAGGCATGGTTATCTTCATTTTGTCCCATTCTCCACCCAGCTTGCTTCACTATTTATGTTACTTGTCTGGTCTCAAGAGATATGAGACTTTTTTCCACTCTTCTATAAAGAGTGATAGGGTTGAAGACTTGGTCATCCAAGAGGTCATCTGAGTTCACACAATTTATCTGGAGTTGAACACTGTATCATGAATAAGAACACAGGACACTTCACTATCCTGGTGTCCTTGGGGCTTTGCTCATAATAGGTATCATTATAGTATTCGTCTATAGTAGGAGAGCCACTTAGGACAGGTTCCAAGAAAAATCAATGACATACTAAATGTCGTGCTATAGCAATTTCTATTATAACTCTGCAGCTATATGAAATACAATCAGTTCTTCAGGTCAAAAATAGTCTGAATTTATTTATGAAAAGGGCATTAGGTAAGGCCTAATTTACCAAATTTGGAAATATCTAGACCCATGGTTTAACTGGACCTCTCCATATATATAATGAATGCTCTATGGTTCAAAGACAAGGTGTCTTTGTAAATTGAGCCTGCCTTTTGGTTTTCTGATGTTAAAACATTTTCCACATTAGAAATCTGTCCCCTTTGATTTCCACATGGTAAATTACTCAAGTGGAATCATTTACCCCAAAGGCCAAGCAATGTTCCCATTATCACTGAGCAGCAAAGGGCAAAAAACAAAACAAAAACAACAACAACAGAAAATGAGGCATAGACAGGGAGGATGAATTCAGGTCATTCCTTGCTGCATCAAAAAAAGCATGAAATTGACTCACACATTTGGTCCATCTTTGTGTGTGTTTTTTTTTAAAAGATACATTTTACAATCCTTAGTCTGCTCAATATCTTGTCCAACCTTCCTACTAGCAATTTCTCGCTGTGCACACCATGTTCAGATGTGGTAGTTTTCCCTGATCAGGCTATTTTAATAGTGACAATGTCTCATAATTTTACTAGGAAAATCAGATTTTTGTCCATAAGGAATCTATTATGGGTGGAATATTATAGCACACAAACCTATAATAAGAAGAACATGGTATTTTTACTCATTCTTTAACAAATGAATTAACTTATCAGGAAAGTTAGATCACATTTAAAATTCAGGAGCAGATGTAGGTTCTGGCTAATGGTCCCTCCAGTGGCCTGTTGAGTCAAGGGTTCATTGATAGGATTCTTTTAATCCCTCCCTGGTGTTGAACTTTGACCTACAATATGCTCACTAATGGTTAGCTGTTTTACAAATCAGTAAAGACACAGACCAAGCTGCTTCTGTCCATTAGGTCCTCAGATTGATTCAGTTTGATTGCACAGGTTAATTCAACTCCATAGCCCCTTCTGATACTGCCTCAGTACATACTGGCAGAGTGGATTATTAATGTAGCTGTTTGCACCTTGTCAACAGTCAAAGAGACTGCATACCTGGCATTCCTTGCAAAATGCTAGTCCTGCCCTCTGAGATTTGGCAATGGTCAGTGGCCACTGATCTGACTACAGCTCAGACCTTTGGAAAATTAAAATACAAATGTAATGTACTTATTCTGTTACCTTGAAACAAACAGCTATGTCACCCAAATCAAGTCATTTTATATGAAGCATGGAGTTGGTTTGCTCTGTGTGGGGCATCAGCTGGACCCTGTGATAAGGCATCTGGTGAAGCTATGAGTCTCCTCCAAGTTTTCTGTTGTAAACCTGTGACAGCCAGCTGGCGGAGCAGCTGCAGGCCTAGGTTGTTTTAGGAGCCAGCTGACCATAACTCCCTCAGATAATACATTGAAAGGTCAAAGGGGCTTTGGCTCTTTGAACAAGAGTGTTTGGTCACCAGGGGTTCCATTGACCATTGGGCTGCAGAACATGCAAATAATTTGTGGCTTCCCTTAATTAAGTTAAACTCAAATCCTCAAGTAGAGCTTGACCTCAAAATTGTATTTTTATTTCTTATTCAAATACTTTGTTGCAAGCACACATGTGTGTACGAAGGCTCTCTTCATGAAACTTTTGAAAAGAAAATTCTTCTCTTGCTATTTTTTAAATCATGCATTTATTTTGAATGGCTATAGTTATAGACATAGATACAGATATAGATTAAATAGGTTTTGATTGCCAGAGATGAATTTGTCTGAGCAAAAGTAAACTTATCATTGTGAGAGGCAGACTGTGGGCTGTGTGGTTTGATTTTGAGAATGAAACAAATCTGTCAGACCAAACAGTCTGACAACAGTTCCACTGAGTTAAAAATTTCTAGTTTTCATTTGGTGCCTGTTCTTTCAGGGTTCTGTTTGGCTGGATGAACCTCAGGTCTCCCCTACCTTTTCATGGGATGGATGGCAGGTTATTGTGCATTTAACTAACATCCAGAGCCTGTGCCACTAGGCCTGCTCTGTGCCAGGCATTGTGTGGGGCTCGGGATCCAGTGGGAACAAGGTAGATGAAGCCCCATTTTTCAGAGAATGAAGCTAGCGGGAATTCCATTTTAGTCATCCTTTGCTAGCAAACACATATGTCCTGATTTCCAGAACCTGGGAGAAGGGGAATTTCCCACATAAGCTTAATAGAAACACACTTTGGATTTGCTTTTACGAAATTGCCTCTCTCAAATTATGGAGGAAAAAAAAAACACACCACATTTTTGGAACGATTTTTTTTATCTTCACAAAATTACTTTCAGGATTTCTGAGAACTTGGCACCCTTTAAAGAGAAAAGAGTCTGTCTTCTGTGCTCTTGGTGATAAGGATCACAGCAAACAGAAACCAGAGGCTTCTTGAAAATACCCAGGACTGAAGGCTTGGGCTTTACTACTCCATGGGAATTACAGGAAGAAGGCTGATGTCCACCTTGGCACTTGGCATTGAAAATAATCTACTTTGGCATTGTGAAAATAAAAGTTTGGTGTTGTGTTCCAATTGCCACATGTACAGGATTTTTAAGGCTGTTTTTATTTTTATCGGTCAAGATGTTAACTCACATGCTAAGCTCTGTATGAAAAACAACAACAACAACAACAACAAAAAACACCTCATGCCCTTGAACCCCGTGAATTTATCTTGGAGAAAACCCTACTCCCAAAGTAAACGCAACTTCTCAAGTTTAAGAAAAAGAGGCTTTTGAGGGTAGAATTTTTTCATTTTACAAAACTTCTTTCCCTTCAAAACATTTGTTTTGGGGTGCATCTGCAGGTGAGGCAATCCTAAGAATTAGACTGAGAAATACAAGTTTCAGTAAAAGTTTTCAGATACCCTGCTTTTAAAAATGTTGCTTAAAATGAAAAAAAAAAAATCCTTTTCTCCTTACCCTTTTGTATGAAGAATAAAACTATCTTTCCTTTTGCCCCAGAGAGTATATTTTAAAAGAAAAGGAAGTTAGCTTTTGTACTCTTTTCTTTCTTTTAAGGACCCCAGGAAATTCTCTTTCATTTGACTCATCTGTATGTTCCCATTATTGGCTCTTCACAGTTTGGCACTTTGCTCAGATCAGCCCAGAAGGGTCAGCTCTCTCGGCGACTTTGTGATTTCTGACAATCCCACATGGCAATTTCCCATTAACCCTGATGGCCCGCCCCCCACTCTCCTCCCAGACACTCGTGACCCTCCAAGGTGAGCCTGCAGCACTCCTCAAGATGCCGCAGCATGTAATCAACCCTTGACCCACTTCCCCAGGTTGATTTGGTGAGTTCAGTAGGTCAGTCTGCCAACCGTCCCTGAACTGCCTGAACCCTGGCAGGTGTCCTCCCCAGCAGAGCTGATGCCCAGTACAATGTGGGAAATATGCTAATTTGAGGGGTTGGGATGGGAGCCCCAGGCTCTGTGACCTCCTCACTGCAGAGGCCTCAGCGCCCTTTTTTTAGATGATGGAGCTATTGTCCTCCTGGGCCTCCAAGAGGAGGATTGAGGGGAGAACCACAATGTAGATCAAAGGATGGAAATACAGGACCTGGGAGCAGAGGCTAAATAGCCCTGGTATTATTTTGCCTGGAGAAGAGGAGGCTGGATTGGAGTGGGTCAAGCAGGCCAGAATGGTAGAAGAGCTATTATGTTGTGAATGAGGCCAGCTGTTCAACATTTTCAGTGAGAAGAAAAGGAGTGGAAGAAAACGAACATTAACTGCAATGTGAGAAATTTGTTTGACATAAGTGGAAAATTTCAAACAGTGGGGGTTGTTAGCCACTGAAATTAGTGATGGGTGGGACAAACATTTCTGAGATGAACTTTAAAGCAAAGAATTTTCAGTCCAACAGTTTTTAGGGCCAACTTGCCTGATGGCAGGAAGGGAGCAGGTAGAAAAAAAAATGTTGATGCTCATTTCACATAAATAAGTGCGATGTAAGATTGTGGCTTTTCATAAACTCTTTACAACTGTTTTTCAGGGCTTCTTTGACCTTGCTTGCTGATTTACTTATCCAAGACAGGAATTGTCTTTGTGGCTAAGTGACTGACAAGTGCCTTGGGTGATGGGCATCTCCTGGTTCCAGTTCTGCAGCTAATCAACTCTGAGATTGGAACAAGTGCAGAACCTCAATTTCCTTGACTGTCAAACAGGGACAATGGCTCTGCTCCAACTCACAGGATGGCTTGCAGGAACAAATTGTAAAAGGTCTGAAAAGCACAGTGAACCCAAGTATGTAGTAATTAGACTGTTCAGACCTCATGGCTACTCCCAAATAAAGAAATGCTGGCTTTCACCGTATTATTTTAATGAGTTACTCCCACACTGGCCTCTGAGTAAGAAAAGAGAAGGATCAGAGGGCAAATCGAGAATTCAAGGGCCCCTTTCAAGCTGGTCTGGAGGTGACTCTTTTATTCCTGTCTTTTTCAGGTCCACAGCCCAACATCAGGCAAAATTAGGTGTATAGACCAGCAGAGGGCAAACATGCAGTTCTTTTTATAAAGCTGTGGCCTCTGACGTTTGGGACATTTCAACTGGAAATATTTCTCCATGAAATCATCAAATAAGAGAACTAGAGAATTCTGTTGCTCTTGGTGCTTGTAACAGGTAAGTGTGAAATCAATTTTTAAAATAGACAAGTAAATCTAAAATGTTGCAGCATAGTGACAAAATGATGGAATTCTGTACCTCTAGCATGGGTTCAAAGTGAGGTATATAGAGTTACAATGAAAAAAAAAAAACTGCCTTGTCCACCCAGAGTTCTATCTATGGAGACAATATGATTCAAAGTCAAAGGCAAAAAAAAATGGCAGCTCTCAACTATGAGATATAAAGGAGGCTGATTAGAGCATCCCTGACTTTCAAGGTTGTATTATTGGGAATGTGTGCTTCTGACCATAATGCATTCCAGGCTGGGGGAATCAGAGATAGAACCCTGAACTGCAGCTGTCCTTATGGAAACTCAGAACATTTGAAGCAAGATGAACAACTGTGCACATTTCATCGAATCCCTTTATTTTTCCCAAGAGGAAACAGAAGGTCTGAAGAATAATGCAATTAGTAAGAGGATAACACTGGCATTAGCCCTCAAATCTTGTGGCTGTAACATGATTTATTTCACTTGAAAGGCTGCAAATTTATCTTTAGTAGAGTAAATATGGTTCATAGGTATATCTCATTTGGCTCATAAAATGAATTTTCAAAAACAGTTCTAAATGGTTGTCTTGAAGAATTATAAGGCATGGTCATGTGAGCCCACATACATACATGGTGGCAAACAGCTGGAGTTCCAGTGTTCTCTGCTCCTTGTAGGGAGACATGTATACTGTTATATGCCACACTCCTCACCATTCCCTAATGTCTCCTTGACTGTGAAGCCATGGGTAATTTAGAATGTTATCATTGTGCTTATGCAGACACACATCTTAACTGTCCCTTTCACTCATTACTCTTATTTTTCTGGGCTATCTACAAATTTGATTCTGCAATCCCTGCCTTACCACTTATTGCTTCTGTTTTCCTACTTAGTAAAACCATTCATGATAATTTCCACAAAGGGAAAACAGAGATGACATACCTTTGATCCTATAGTGACAATGTGGATAATTTGGAGACATTTATACATTTACACAAGCTAGTACAAGATGCTGGTTCATTTTATCCACTTCTACATAAGACTTAATTTTTTCATTTGTTAAAAGTATACATTGCAAAAGTCCTACTTTTTGTATTTCAATATTTTGAAGTACAGAGATAGCCATTTTAACATCCCCCATGCATTTCTGCTCAGTAAAGAGTGGCCTCCCCCAGTACTCCCTCCTGAACTTTCTCCTGATACCTTGAGAAGCTAGTATTAAAATCATATGAAGAAAATATGATAGACACCTTTGCTTACCCCCAAACTTGCACATGAATTTTATAGTAGCATTATTTATAATGGACGCAAAAACAGAAACAATCTAAATCTCCATCAAATCATGAATGGATAAGTGAAATGTTTTATTTCTGTACAATGGGATATTACTTGGCAGTTTAAAAAATGAACTGTGAAATATACTACAGCACAAATAAACCCACAAAATATTATGGCAAGTAGAAGAAACCAGTTGCAAACCACCATGTATTTATCGTGTGACTCTGTTTATATGAAATACCCAAAACTGGCAAATTCCATAGAGACAGAAAATAAACCAGTGCCAGCCAGAGCTGGGGAGATTGTGGGGAGATAGAAAAAGACTGCTGCTGGGCCTGAGGTTTCTTTCTGGGGTGGTGAAAATGTCCTAAAATATTGTCTTGGTCATACAGTTCTGTGAATGTATTAAAACCCTCTGACTAGTATGAGCAAATGAATGTATGATGTGTAAATGGTATCTTTAAAAGTCTATTCCTTTTAACAAAAAGTAAAATATAATACGTCTTTTGAAGTTGGAAAAGGGAAACTGCTCTTCTGTGACAAACTGCTAGGTCCCAGGCAGCCTCTGATGTCCATTTCATAGGTGAAGAAATAAAGGCTTACAGGGATGAGGCTGCTTTCCTCGTCCTGTGCTAAGTTCAGATTTGAACCAGGTCTGACTTCTAAATCTTCCTCATTCTGCTGCTTCCAAGCATTTTCTCCTTCTCCAAAAAACAAGTAAAGGAAAAAGTAAAGACTTTTCTATCTGTTCCTTATGGCTGCATGGGACTATTTAATTATCAGCAGGAACAATCTTTTCTAAAAAGTTCACCTGAGACAGGCCATCTGATTCAAATCTTTTGAAAGTCAAGCGGGGCCTTTTCCCCTGAAAGGTGACATGTGTCCTGTTCTAAATGCAGAACTAGATTCACTTAAACCACTTCTCTGCCTGCTCCCTGTTGGTATTTTCTCACTTACCCAACATCTTCCTTGAACTCTCCTCTGCTCGTTACTTCATTCCATATTAGACTAAAACATTGCCTAATGGACCTCTCCCTCCCCTTCCCACCCCTGCATCTGTAAAGCAGCACCAGGTAGCAGTGAACTTGTTTATGACCTCCTAATTCCATTGCTATGCGTGTCTCTAATCATTACCATCAAAGAGTGCTTATAAATGAATTCTTATGGACAAATTCCTCAACTAAGCATTCAGAACACAGGCACGTAGCAGCAGCATTTAAGAGGTTATAGCAAAAGCACAGATCATTTAGGAGTGCAGGTAAGGTGGAGTGAAGGGAGACAGATTCAAACAGAATTCATGCTCCTTGTCTTAAATGAGGATCACAGAGCCATTTAGGGGTGCGCAGCTGGCATAGAGCATCTGGGATGCAAGCCATGTCCAAGCCATAGGCTCAGAGAGAGGCCACGTTCACTCACATCACAACCCATCTTCCTCCCAGCCAGGCTCCAGAGCTTACCTCTAGGGAAGCAAGAGCCAAGTGCACTGCGTGACCTCAGCTGGGTCACAAGAACCACTGCAGCCGCTTCCAGCCTTGCCTCTCCGATCCGACGGCCACAGTCAGCCCTTACTTCCTTCTTTGCAAAGAGCCAGTGTGCTTCCTCCTGCCTGTCAATATTTAACTACCCTGTCAAGTTACATTACATCACCTGCACTAAATCCCACCCCAGCGCCTATAAGACAGTGTGCCTATTCAATTCAGCTCTACCAGCCTTGATCCAGTGCCTTGAGTTCTTTCATTTCTTTCACCTATTGCACTGGGGATATGGAAATAAAAGATTCACTCCCTACAGTCTCCTGAGGAAACAAAATAAAGTGGCATGTGCTATCATGCTGGAGCATAGTGCCAGGGAACCCCTTCTTAGCTGATTAGGGGAGATTGGATGTGTGACACCAGAGAATTCCAGAAGATGGTGACACAGTGACATCTTTAATGAGCCAGATTACATCTGGGAAGACAAAGGATGATGAGTACATGACCTCTGTCTTCAAGGAGCCTAAACTCAACACAGATTGCTCCATTTTTCTATAGACTGGCAGGATTGCTTACCTAAATGCAAGATGCAGAGTAGTAAACTAAAGAGAACAGTCATTTGTCATTTTTTTCAAGATGGATCATTAGCTATGTCTGAAAATGAACATCTGAACAAAGATGTCTCACCAGTGCAAGTTGGCTCTATCCTGTAAACCCTTTGGGGCTGCACATTCAGGTGACTCACCAGAGCACTGAAACAGCAGAAAAACCTGATGATTAAAGAAATTGCCTCTGACCCATTTTCAGGACCAGGGAAAGAAGAACGCAGGTGGTAGAGTAACATTCTTCTCTGGTCAAAGCGGTTACTTTGAGACAAACCGGTTTGGCCAAAGGTAAACAGGGATCTCCCGAATATTCTCCTTATCTCACTATGACTTTTCCAACATTACATTTCCTGACACTTAATGAACTATTGTTGCCTTTTTAAAAAGAATGTAGAAAGACTGGCTGAACCACTGGACAGTACTGAATTGCCATCAGAAACCTCAGAAGCTATGCACTTTGTAATTCTTTTCCCCCCAAAGTTTGAATTGACCACCCCAGCCCTGTTCTCAAATGTACCCACACAATCCCTTTTCGCCCCAAACTTCCCTCAGCTTCATGCTCCAGAGAACAAAGACTCCCATTTATGTGTGAACATCCAAAGGACCCCACCACTGGGGAGACCAAGAGGCTGCCATGGAAAGTACTGGGTATATTTGAATTGCAAAACACGGCCTGGGGATCTCAATACATCTAATTTGGGACAGGTTCCAAGCTCAGGAGCCTCTCTGCATGGAAGCAGCTCTATTAGTCAGTTTCTCAGGCAATTTTCCAGTTCCACATGCATACTTCCCCAAGTGTTTCCAAGGCCAATGTTTACAGTCTGTTGCAATATTTTACTACAAGGTATTTAGGGTTTTGACAAATACCAACTGACATTGCCACCATTCCCGTGAAAACTGATGACCCGTGCCTAATGCCTACTACTTGGTTGTGGCTCAAGACATTTTCAAGTCAGTCAGTAATTATAAACAGAGCGCCACTTCTGAGCTGTCCTTCAAATCCTAGAAGCACAGTTTGATTTCAGCCCATTAGTAAGTCCTCATTGAATGTCGAATCATCACAAAACCCAAGTTTTACCACATACGAGCATGTTCCTTTTTCAAACAAAAACATTAAAAGAACTTTCTTGCTTAATAACACATAACACAGTTGGCATTAAGGATATTATACATTATTAATGGAACAATTGCTACTACTAATTGCCAAATGCCCAGGGATTTCTGGATCCAATTAGAGTGGACTTGAGTCATTATTCTTGCGATGTGGCTAGAAGGATGAGGTGTTTTATGATCTCTGTTTTTTTTTTTCTTTTTAAGGCAATTTTGGTATATTTTAGCACATGTGCATTATATTTTTCAAATATCATGAATATCTTCACTGGTAAGATAACCATCAGCCCACAAAAAATAACCAGCAAATGGAACTAATGGTTCCGGAAGTTAACCATGAGGAACCTTAGCTTTTACAAGAGAATATTAAAATGTATTCTTTTTATCTCTTGGGAACCCAGCTTCACAGAATAAAAGAAAGGCAGGGCTTTTGTTTGCTTAGTTTTGTTTGTCAGTTTTTAATAAATCTTTAAGAGAAGTTGTGCAGCAAAGCATTGCCCACAAGCCAATTCAATAAATATTCTGCTCTTTTAGAGAGCAGGTGACATTGGGTGCTCATCGCAGAGGAAAAAATATAAAAAAAAAAAACTTGAAGCCTCAGTTAATGTGACTCTGGGCACATCACGGAAGCCCTGTGATTGGGGTCTAAACCATTCTACCCACCTTTTCTGAGAAACGAGTAAGGAAAAGTGATGGTTTGAGGCAGTTTCAGGAAGGACTGGCCCCTTTAAAACAGTCACTTCAGGAGCCTAATACTGGTCTAGGTCAGTGAAGAGTCCTTGTAATACTGCTAACTGTCCCAGATTGCTCAGAACTCGGGGATTTTCTAAGAAGTGAGACTTTCAGTGGTAATACCAAGCAAGTCCCCAAGATGGTCACTCAACTTGCAAGCACTACAGTTCATGTCAGAACCCACTCTTGAGAACTGACTGCATTTTATATGATGAATTACTTTGCATCTTGTCTGAGTTAACCAATCCTGACCCTTAGAATCCAGTTGACTTTTTGAAACAGATGTCAGGCCAGGCTTACTAAATAATATGGGTTTTCAAGGTAGGTGAAATGTTAGATATAAAAAATGAAATGAGGGGCTGGGGTTGTGGCTCAGTGGTAGAGCGCGTGCCTAATGTGGGTGAGGCACTGGGTTTGATCCTCAGAACCACAAAAAAATAAAGGCATTGTGTTGTATCCATCTACACCTAAAAAATAAATATTGAAATTAAAAAAAAAAATAAAGGCATTTGTCTACCTACAACCAAAAAAAAAATTAAAAAGAAAAAAAAAGAAATGAGGGACTATACATGTTCTTCAGTAGTAGAACAATTACATGGCATGTATGGGGCCCTGGGTTCAAACCCCTACCCACACCAATAAAAAAGAAATTAGTCCATAGAATATAGATTGAAATTTGTGATTTATAAACTGAATCTAAAACAAACTTTACAAAAAGTGTAGAAGGTCTTTATAGTCTTATTCATAACTCTCAGTGTTTTCGGTAGGACAGGCAATATTGGCACCAGGAACTTGCTATAAATATATAAGCCTGTCTTCCCCAGACCTCCTGAATCAGAATTCACATTTCTAGAATATCTCCGGAGACTCTGAGACAGACGACAGTTTGCAAAGCCCTGTTTCAGAATTTACTTAAGCCTACAGGAAGAGAGAACAAGACTTCACAAAATGTTTGAAAAAGTTTTGAAGATAAAAACATTCTTGCAATTTAAAACGTTTTGACAAAGAAAATGAAAGGCATTATTGTAATGAACATTTTTCTGGGCCTCATAAATTTTAACTTTCGAGTTGAGGAGCCATAAAATATAGTTAAACTCTAAATGAGGCCAGTGATTAGATGGTTTTCCTACAAGAAAGCCTTGCAGAAGGCCAGGATCCACTTTAAAGGATAGAGCTGGGCTAGGGGACTGGTGTGTGAGTGTGTGTTAGTGTGTGTGTGTGTGTGTGTGTGTGTGAGATTCCCCTATATGCATGTGGCTTGGTCTCCATTTTCTGCTCCAAATGGTCTCCTGATTAGAGGACCAAACTGTGAGTGGGTTTTCAATTTTCCATCTGAAATATTGTTGATAGGTGAAGAATGGAGTAACAGCAAGTTTCTGATATACGAATCTGGAATCCCAGAATTGAGAGAATACATACATGGAGATGAAACTGGTTTTTGGACATACTAGTTCTAAGCTAAGCAAGTTTAAGGAAAACAGTATATATTTGATACCTCTTTGCAAAATAACATGAGAAGTGGTCAGAACCTGGTTTGTAGCAGTGATGAAGGGCATCAGGGTCTGAGATTATAGGTAGAGCATTTCAGGTCTAAAGAGCAGTGGAAACTTAGGCCCTCCACAAGAGGGAATAAGAGGCAAAGCAAAAACAAAATGACAACGAGTACTGAGAATTAAAGTGCAAAAATAAATGCATGACAAATATTAAAGAATACAAGTAATAAATTTTGTCGGGGATGTGGAGATAAACGTACTCTCATACGTTGCTGGTGGCATTGCAAATTCATGCAAGCACTATGGAAAGCTGTATGGAGATTCCTCAGAAAACTTTAAATGGAAACATCATTTGACCCAGTTTTCCCACTCCATCTATACCTAAAGGACTTAAAATCAGTAGTGATGCAGCCACATCCATGTTTAACAGCAGCTCAAATTGCAATAGTCAAGTTATGAAACCAACCTAGGTGTCCTTAAATAGATGAATGAATAAAGAAAATGTGATATATATACAAAATATATACACAATATATATTACTCAGCCATAAAGAAGAATGAAATTATGGCATTTGCTGGTAAATGGATGGAACTAAAGAATATCATGCTAAGTGAAATAAGCCAGTCCCAAAAAACCAAAGGTCGAATGTTCTCTCTGATATTTGGATGCTAACCCACAGGGAGGGTGCACAGAGGAAGAATAGAAGTCAGTTGGATTAGACAAAGGGGAATCAAGGGAAGGGAGGAAGGATGGGAATTGGAGGAAGAGTAGAGTTAATCAGGCATGACTTTCCTGGACTGGTATTTGAATATATGACCAGGGTAACACTCCATTATGTACAACCACAAGAACAGGATCCTAATTAGAATAATTTATATTCCATATGTGTATAATATGCCCAAATACATTCTTGCCATTTATATCTAAAAAGAACAAATAAATTTTAAAAATGCATGACAACAGAAAATGACTATGAATGTGGCCACCAAGAAAACACTGACAATTTTCTAAAGTAACTGAGGAAAGAGAAAAAAAAAAAAAAAAAAAANNAAAAAAAAAAAAAAAAAAAAAAAAAATATATATATATATATATATATATATATATATGTATTTATAGTGCTTTTAAGTGAAAAAAATAATCTAACTAAACTAAAAAAATACAGTAAAAATATGGGGCATAAGTAATGTAGACATATAAGTAAGGTAGACATATATGTAACAATCCAAAACAACTCATATCAAAATTGGGATATCGCTAAACTGAAAAGGAAATACAGAACTTTAAATGCTTTTCTTTAGAATAGAAAGATTTAAAACAAACCAACCAAATATTCAATGTTATTAAACTATTCCAAAAATTAGAGGAAGAGAGAATACTTCCAAATTCATTTAATGAGGTCAACATCGCTCTGACACCAAAGCCAGAAAAATATAGTACAAGAAAACTACAGGCCTTCTCTGATAAACACAGATGGAACATCCTCAACAAAACTCTAGCAAACTGAATTCAACAGCTAATCATAAAGATTACCAACCATGACCAAGTGTTGATTTAAACCCAGATGCAAACCGATGAATGAGATGTACCACATTAACAGAATGAAAGATTAAATGACATCACCATTTCCATAGATACAGAAAAAAGCATTAGACAAAGTTCAACATCCTTTCTTAATGAACACTCTCAAAAATCTATACACAATGGAGTATTACGCAGCACTAAAAAATGACAAAATCATGGATTTTGCAGGGAAATGGATGGCATTAGAGCAGATTATGCTAAGTGAAGCTAGCCAATCCTTAAAAAACAAATGCCAAATGTCTTCTTTGATATAAAGAGAGCAACTAAGATCAGAACAGGGAAGAAGAGCATGAGGAAAAGATTAACATTAAACAGACGAGTGGGGGGAGAGAAAGGGAGAGAGAAGGGAAACTATGGAAATGGAAGGAGACCCTCATTGTTACACAAAATTGCATATAAGAGTTTGTGAGGGGAAAGGGGAAACAAAAAGGGAGAGAATTAAACAACAGCAGATGGGGTAGAGAGGGAAGATGAGAGGGAAGGGGATGGGGGATAGTAGGGGATAGGAAAGGCAGCAGAATACAACAGTCATTAATATGGTATTATGTAAAAATGTGGATGAGTAACCGATGTTATTCTGCAACTTGTATTTGGGGTAAAAAATGGGAGTTCATAACCCACTTGAATCAAATGTATGGAAGATGATATGTCATGAGCTTTGTAATGTTTTGAACAACCAATAAAAAAATTAGCATTAATGTACCTCCACATAATAAAGTGCATTTAGGAAAAGCACATAGCTAACATCATCATCATCAGTGCTGAAAACCAAGAGCTCTCCATCTATATGATACCAGCTATAAGTCAAGAATGCCTCACTCTCACCACTTCTACTCAACACAGTAGGAATGTCAGCAAGAACAATTAGACATGAAGAAAAGAAATCAGAAAAATATAGGGTTATCCTACAGTTTCCTTACTAGTACTTATCAAAGCTGCTAAGGTCATAGGAAATAAGTCTGAGAAATTGTCATAGCCAGGAGAAGTATAATAAAAATGCGACTAAGGGAAAATGCAGTAGCCTTTACTAAGGCAGCAGATTCAAATACCCAAATCTAATAAAACTAGCACAGAGAAAGAAACTCCAATTTCCTTTATAAAATTAAATGTAAATATTTTAAATAGAATGTTAGCAAATTATATTCAGACTTCTAGTAAAATCACACTATGCTGTGACCATGCATAGCTAATTATAGCTATGTAAAAATGAAGTAACATTTTAAAAACGTATCAATTGAATATATTATCTGTATAATATATTAAGGCAACTGAGAATAAAATAAAATTTTAAAATTTTCATGCTTATTTATACTATATAGTTAAAAAATTAAAAGAAAAATTCTGATACACATAGGGATAATTTTATCAAGAGGGTTCATAGAAAACCTATATGAAGAAAGTCTTAAGATTTATATATGAATGAATGGTAGAAATATATTGTATATCTGGATATTGGTAATATCATTAAAAATGATACTATTATTATTAAAGTATTATTAAAAATGACATAATTCTAAAAAGAATTACAGAGAGATTATATTGTGAAATTGGGACATAGGCAAAAATCACTCTAAATGACATAAGAAAGAATGTATATGCAAGAATATTCATTCCAAAAGCTTTAAGGAAGCTTTGTGCTACAAAATATCAAAACATTCCTAAAATACTATAACCAAAATAGTAGGCTAATTGCTGCTAGCATGGGCACGAATAAATTATTGGCACAGACTAGAAAGTCCAGACAGTGTTGTAAACTTAATTATGGCAATTTTAATAAAGTTTTCATACAATGAATACTCCATATGAAAAAATACATTTTAATCAGCAAATTGCATTATTTAGTAAATCATTTTAGGATATTTGCTTTGTAAGTGGAAGAAGTCTATTATTATCCTATTTCACACAATGTACAAAAAAAACTTAAGACATTTAAGTTACAGATATTTTTAAAAACCTGAAAAACAAGAGTGTGTGTGACAACGTATTAAATTGTCTTATAAATGCAGAGTAAAGGAGACAAGATATTAAACTCAGAAGCTATAAAAAGAAAGTTGGATATAATTTACATAAAACTAATAACATAGCAAAAACATCATGAATTAAGCCAAACAACCAAAGAAAATATTGCTGACTCCTTTAAGAAACAAAAATCTAGTATTCCAACTCCTAAGATAGTTCTTTCAAACTATTTAGAATAAAGACTATAAAAAATGGGTAAAGAATATGAACATGCAGTTCATCAAAGATTGAACCTGGTTAATATATATCTGAAAATAAAGGCTTATCATCTGGAAATAAAATAAAACTGTGACATATTAGATAGACAAAAATTATAAAAACTGAAAGCATCCAAATGTTATTAAGGTATGTTGGGAACTAGATAATCTTACTGTTGGAGAAGGAATAAATTACATTTGCTACAAATTAATTTAGCAACGTCTGTGAAAATTTTAAATCTACATATGTGATTCAATTAGCAATTATAGGGATCTCAAAAGGGATTTAGGAATCCTATGAATACAAATGCAAGACTACACAGACTTTGTTTAACAGGGTGTCTGTGACAGGACACCAAGGGTCCTCACCCAACACTGGAAACCTTCTAATGACCATCTGTGGAACAACAGTTGCAAAGATTATGCCATTTGGAATATCATGCAGAAGTTACAAAGTGTGGCAAGTCTTTGTATATTGTCTCTGAAAGATATTCATGATGAGATGCCGACTCAACAGCAAGTAAGATAAAAGTCCTAAAAAAGTATTGAATGATTTGTAAAATTAAAGCAGAGTCTCTGTGTATATGTGCCTGTGTGTTCATACAAGAATATAAAATGACTGAATTTGTCTTATCTTTGTGTCCTTAGGCAGATGGAATAATAGGGTGGGTGGCAGTCAGGAGGGAGAGAAGATTGTTTTTTGTTTTTTTTTTCTTTTTCTTTCTGCAGGCCTTAATTATTTATTTATTTTTTGGAATGCAGGTACCAGGGATTGAACCCAGGGTGCTTTACTACTGAGCCACATCCCCAACCCTTGTTGTTTATTAATTGTAGACAGTGTCTTGCTAAGTTGCTAAAGTTGGCCTTGAACTTGCTCAGCCTCCTGAGCTGCTGGGATTACACACAGGTGCCATGGCACCAGGCTAGGCCTTCATTATTTAAACTGATATCATTAGGAAGCTGAAGATTCTGGTTTTTTTTCACTGACCTTGGAAACCATACACTAGGAGAAAGGCAGAAAAAGGGAGAGAAACTAAGTATTTTCTGTCTATACAATGTTTTGAATTTTCATGGAAATAAAGCTTCATTTTTAGGGTCATCTTTCCAAAATTCACGGAATTGGAACATTGTTGAGATATCCAAATCTGTTGAGATGCCCAAGTGCCAATGAAACAGCTGGGAAACTGATCCTGCATTTGAGAGACCCTCAGAATATCAACATGATAATTCCCTTTGAAAGCGAATATCCACAAAATTTCTTCTGCCAAGCTAATCGGTCATACCTTCCAGGTTTCTTATATTTAAACTGGCTATCTCTAATTGTCTTCAAATATGTAATCTGCTTCCTGCACAGAATTAATTACTGTATGTTGATGAGACATTTTTACCACCACCCACTCTGGTGCTTTAGATGAGCAAGAGGACAGAGATGGAGACATCCATCTCCAGGGTTCACAGCTGGGACTTGTGCTTAACTGTGTTTCTTAGATGTGGCCTGTTTGTTTCAGGGACTCATTCTTAGAGAAAACATCCTGAAGAGATTGAAAAAGCAGATGAGACCTCTGCAGTCAGTAGCATGCCTGTATGACTTTTGACTACCTGTACAGACACAAAAGTACAGAAATTCAGGATCTGATGATTAGGGAGTGGCTACTGGATAGCAGACCAAGGTTTGTATTTTGTGCACTTGCAGGAGGTATATTTTATCTTATTGCTAGCAAACATGTCTATACTTCCAAAGCAAACACTTCTTCATGATACTATTCTGAGGGATAAGGCTGATGCTAACAAAGAAGTAAGGATTAGCATGTTTCTTCTACCACTAAAACAGTTATATTGATATGAAGAAAAGAATAGAATCTATTTATGTGAAAATAAAAGTCCAAGAACCCAAATGTGTAGATAACTTAGGGATTTGTAACTTTGTAAAATTGTCCACTCAAGAGAGGATCTTGTTTAGAAGAACATTTGTTTCTCTCTGAAATAGCCACATTGACCAAACATGTGGATCAGGTAAATACCCAAATCATGGAATCTATCACCACCTTATTTTTTAACCTTTGCTTCAACATTCTCAAATTAGGTCAAAAGCAAAATTTCTTTAAGTGCCTAATGTTCCTTTTTCACAGCAAGACCTCATTAAACTTTGAAGAGGGAACATCAGAGAGTTTACAATAGGACCACGGAACTAATACTACCCCATTATCTGTATCATGCAACAAACTTAGCATCATTATAGTTTCATGAGATACCATAAAGATTCCTCATTAATTATACATATTCTGTTTCTAGCTTGCAGGATTAAAAAAAAAAAAAGACAAGAAAAAAGCAGAGATGTTGTTAGGTCAAAAAGTCTCAGTTGAACTTAAAATGTTGGCCATCAGAAGTCCTGTTAGATCTGACCACTATAGTCACAAGAATCATTAGACCATCTCTGAAGTGTTCTGGGAGCTCCTCCCCTCCTACAGGTTGCTCTAACGTTCCCATGGCCTATTGTTGCTATTAGATAAATGCAACATCAAGCCTGTCTACCCTGCACCCTGACTGACTCAGCTCCAAATACAAGTTTTTCAAGTTGCTTGTTTAACACAGGTCTTAAACAACAAACTGGTTCCCCTAAATACGTGGCTGCAAAGACAGCACATTAATTTCACTAATATCTAACTCTCTCCTGTAAGACTCTAAGCTCTATGGGCTCAGTAATAAATGATAATGATTTTGCTCATCAACATAGTTTCAGAAACTGGCACGTCGAAGACAATCAAGAAACATTTATGTGGAATGAATTCAATGACAAAAATCTCTACATTCTATGCATCTGCAAAATAAAATGGGAATATTATTGTTTCTTTAACCATTTCTGCTTTGCTGGTTCTTCAAGTTGCATTGTATTTTGTAGTATTTTAAACACTGTTGTGATGATGAATATCTTTATAGGATTTCACCATAGTTTAGATTCCCAATAGAAGAATTAATGGGTCAAAGAATTGGAACATTTTTATGGCTTTAATATAATTTTGGAATTCCTTCTGGAAAGGATACAGAATTTCACTGGCAAAGTGTGGGAGGATGAGTTTTACTGCTTGCCTGTGAAAACCAGCTATTAATTTTTTTCAACTGTGTAGATAACTTAGGAGAACAATGGAATGTTATTTAATATTTGTATTATATTACAAATTTGAATGCCTTTAATTTTGTTCACTGAACATTTTCTCTGTTTAATTAAATGCTGTGTCTATTTTCTTTTGGCCATCCATCAAGGAATGAACTGGTATGGCCCCTGTTCTCTGTATGAGAACCTTTTCCAGACACTTACAAAAACTTGGGTACCATAATTTGTGCGCCAGTTTGATTCCTTTCATTTTGAATACTTCTCAAAAGAATCACAGGAACCTTGAAAACTGGAGTTTGGGGAATATTTCAATTGGTCAGGAATCTCTCTATTAAATCAACTTATAATGACCAGGAGGCTCTCGGAAAGATTATTTACATGTGTGCTGATAAATATCTTTGGAGATTTTCACACTTGAGGAATTAGTGATTTATTTTGCTCAGAGGCAGGCCAGTTTTATGAGCCAATAAATAATAGGCTAAATAAGTCAGAGTCGGGGACCAGGCTACACAGAGAAATCCGACACCTACAAAAAGTTTCAGTGGTAATGGAATTAAAAGCTGTCACCAAATCCTGTTATCTGTTAGTTGGAAAAGTGCTCAACAAAACACTGATAGCCCAGAAGATAGAGAATTGAATGAAGGCCAAAAAAAAAAAAAAAAAAAAAAAAAAAACCCTTTGAGTGAATGGCAGATTTAAGACAATAACTGAGTGATAAAATAAAATGTTCCCCAGAAACCCAAGTCTAAATAAAATTGCTTCTGTAAGTGCTTTGGGGATACAGGTTCATCTAACTTCTTTACGTTCCTAAGGCTCAAGGATGTTTGGTTTGGGGAGTGGACACATTGGGGATGTGTAGACAATATGACAACTCGTGATGGGGTGCAAGGTAGAATGGGATTTGTGTGTCCAATCTAGGTTGTTATGATTGTGTAAATATTTATAAATGAACTCTAAAACAAAGCATTCTCTTATTGTTCTATACTCACTGCTTACATACTCAGAGTGAAAGAGAGATTCCAAGAATACCCATGAAGATATTTTAGATGGAGAGGTCAAAAAACAAAAAATCTCAATGATAAGCTAAGATATATTTGGTGAGCTAAATGTTTACCTCTTCCTTCCTTTCTATTTGGCTGGGTGATGCTTGATAAGAGAAAAGCTACTTATCTTAAAAATGCTCATTAACATAGAGAGAACTAAATGTTAAATGCAGATAAACCAATAACCACATTCTATAAATAATTCCAAAGGGAGTTTTCTTTCTGTCTCCTGTCCGAGATCATAACTGAGTGGAGGAAGTAAAGCACAATGGTTAAGAACATGGACTGGATCTAGAGAGCCTGGTTCCAACCCAGGTCACTGCCTTTCTGAGTTATATGATTTGGGTTGTGTCATTAAACTCTATATGCATCGGTTTCCTCATCTAAAAAATGGGGCTGATAATGATAACAGCTATCTCACAGTGCAGTTGTAAAAATGGATTT
Source organism: Marmota marmota marmota (assembly GCF_001458135.2). Classification (NCBI taxonomy): domain Eukaryota; kingdom Metazoa; phylum Chordata; class Mammalia; order Rodentia; family Sciuridae; genus Marmota; species Marmota marmota. The sequence continues at coordinate 6,945,385 of NW_026000021.1, forward strand.
AAGGATGGGAAAAATACTTGAGAATGGTGTGCGCAACACAGCACCATGCATTTTCTATTATGAGGTTATGATCACCTTGAGAGTCCTGACTTTATAACTATTTCCCAGTATCCGACATCCCTTGAGCACACAGTAGGTGATTAATAAACAATTGCTGAATGAACATTTGACTATAAATGATTTTCTCCTAGGATTCTCTCTTCTTTACCCCCCACTATAGTCCTTTAAAGGACAACATTTTTCTCGTGTCTCCAAAGCATGACTTAATTCAACACAGGACTGACAGACCCAATTCCAAGGTGCAAGAGCTTGTACACGGAGACACATCAGCAGAATGAATAATGACAGAGTATGAACAGTATTAGTCAAAAGCTAGCAGGGAGAACTACTGGAGACAAGCAAGAGTCTTAACATAAATCCAAATGCTTTGAATTTTGTGCAAGTATTATTTGCTGGGCATAGCCCTGGCCTGCCCTTCTCTTCTTGGCCGATAAGACCATGACGATTACACCATCTGGGAAGAGTCAAGATTATGTAGTGATTCTGATCTCATCCCTGATTACTCCTTTATTCACATGGGGCTTGGGGAGTGGGTGGGAATGTTTCAGGGGAAGATTTTCAAATGACACAGATTCACTAATAAAATGCCCAGAAGTTGATTTAGCCTACTTAATCTCCACAACATCTGAAACAAGACAATATCTGTAATGACTTCTTATCCTGCAAAATCCCAGAGGCGTTAAAATTTTCTTTTTTTTAATCCATGTACTTAGAAGTCATATCACTCACCATAGGAATGCAGTTTTTGTTTCTGGAGTTAAAGAGAGCAATGTTTTAAATAGGTACCGCAAGATGATAGGATGACTAGACACAGAGATCACATCTTTGAAATGCAGACAGACTGGTTTTACCAAGCTGGAAGACAGACAGCCTCTGCAGGGACTGGCATCCTCATTTCCTCCTTGGACAACAACGGGGTAAATAAGAGGACAGGCAATAGAACAAGTGAATTATTCAGTGAACAAACAATGCTAGAGATGGTCCTCACTCATCTTCTTGTGTAAAATAGCTACTCTTCATGAATCCTTTAGTTCAAATGGAGCAGCAAGTTGAACATCCCTAATTGGAAAATCTGAGAAATTGAAAATACTCCAAAATCTGAAATTTTCGAGCACATTTTGACCTCATGTAACAGTTTACAATCTAAATGCAGGAACACTGAAAATATTTTATGAAATTACATTCAGGCTATGTGTACAAGGTACACATAAATAAATTTTGTGTGTAGTCTTGAAAGAGTCCCAAGACATAGTATTTTACACACACACACACACGTATCCCCATATCTGAAAAATACCCAAAATCAAAACACTTGTGGTCCCAAACATTTTGGGTAAAGGATACTCAACATTATGACCACCCACTCAGCCCTCCAAGCAGGGAACGGTTCCTGCAGTTCCACCCCTTTACCCTGTACATGCATTTGATGATCAGTGCCTGCCATATTTACCTTCCTTTTTATTTTCAAATTCAGCCCTGTACCCCAGTTACTACTGTGTACCCCAAATTATCATCCTTTCTCTCCTGTATGTCAACAAACATTCTTTTAGTTCAAGGGTTTTCAGGCAGACATCATAATCCCATGGGGAGTTTAAACATGACCAGTGCCTGGACCCCATACTCCCAAGAGATATGGTTTGATGGAGGCTGAGGAGAGGCCCAGGCATTGATATTTTTTAAAGCTCCCCTCATGACTTTTGTAGGGTCAGACTTGGGAATGGGTCTTGTGGGTCAACTTTCTGTCTTGCCCCTACCATGGCCAGACCCTAGAGAAGAAACAGAAATTCTGTGAGATGAATTTTTGCAAATGAATCTCCCAGGGGCAGGGATTTGGTCTGGTCTTGACCCAGATATACTCTGTTGGTGGGACTGCAAATTGGTGCAACCACTATGGAAAGCAGTATGGAGATTCCTCAGAAAACTTGGAATGGAACCACCATTTGACTCAGTTATCCCACTCCTCCATCTATACCCAAAGGATGTAAAATCAGCATATTATAGCGACACAGCCACATCAATGGTTTATTGCTATAAACATTGTTCAATTCACAGTAGCCAAGCTATGGAACCAACCTAAGTATCCTTCAACAGATGACTAGATAAAGAAAATGTGGTACACACACACACACACACACACACACAGGAATATTACTCAGCCATAAAGAATGAAATCATGGCATTTGCCAGCAAATGGATGGAACTGGAGAATATCCTGATATCATGTTAGTTGAAACAAGCCAGTCCCCCAAACCCAAGGCTAACTATTCTCTCTGATATGTGGATGCTAATTCCCAATAAGGAGATTGGAGAGGGGAAGAATAGAAATCCACTGGATTAGACAAAGGGGAATGAATGGAAGGGGGATGGGAATTCGAAGGACAGTAGAATTAACTGGACATAGCTTTCCTATACTTGCATTTGAATTCATGGCCAGTGTAACTTAGCATCATGTGCAACCACAAGCGTAGGATTCTAATTAGAATAAGTTACATTCCATGTATGTATAGTATGTCAAAATATATTCTACTGTCATGTATATCTAAAAAGAACAAATAGAATAAAATTTTAAAAAACAAAGCAGGAACAGAGAGCTTTTCCTAAAATGTCCATCTGGACCCCTTCAATGACTGATCACAGTCTAGAAAGTGAAATCCAAATTATTTGATGTCCTTTCACTTTTCTAGTCCTGTCCTACCAATCTCTGCCTCAGATCTTTCACTCTGGCTACCCTTTCCCCTGCACCTGAACATGCCATTTCCTATTGGTGCTCATCATGCAGACCCTCATCTTTCACCTGGGGAATCCATTCCTCCTCAAAGTATCAGCTCCTGCATCACTTTTCTAAGAAATATTTCTTGCTTGGGTAAAACACCTCTGTGCATGGACTGCCCTGTGACCATCTCCCCAAGCATATTTATAATTTGTGGTACGTATGTTAAAAATGGGTGCACATATGCACCTGGACCCCCGCTTGCTTATGAGTCATGTTTCTAAAAGCATCACGGTTTATAACCTGTTTCCTTTTATTTACTACAACTGGTTCCCTTTACTCACAAGGGTGTCCTAGTGTAGGTGATGAATTGATAAATTGGCGGTTACCCTACCTGTGAGGTGACTGTCATCTTCTGTTGTCATCTCAATGCCCCGTCCATTTCCTAAAACTTGGGGTATGTTTTATATGCTCCAAAAGTGCATGAAGGAAGATATGAAGTGTGTGCCTGCAAAACCATCCTGTCACCTTCAGAAGCATATGGCAACTGTTCAGAAGGTCTGTGTAAAATCGAAACAAAGAAACAAATTGGCTCACACCTATTTCTTAAAAACGTGATTGTAGAGAGTAAACTAAAATCTTCTTTCTCAGTTGAATATCACTTTTTATACATTTGTGAGTTCCTTGTGGCTCCTAGGGACATTAGAGAAGTTCCATTCAGTCAATCAGGTGAGTGAGGACCAAAATACAGATGATTCCTTGGAACAGCCCCAGCCACTGGCTCTTCTCCAAGGGCAGCTGGGATTTCTGTGGCTCAGAACTTGGGCTCTGGTATCAGAATGTCTGCAATTGTTTTCTGTTTCTGCCCATGGAAGACATATGACTATGACTTTAACTTCTCCAGGCCTGCCTTGCCATGGCTCCTGCCTTAAAAAAGGGTGCTTACCTTGTATAGTTCTTTTGAGAATTAAATAATAAACTGTGCGAGTGTTTAGCCTGGTGCCTGTGCTAGAGAAAACTTGGAACAAAGAGTAGCCCTTATTATTTTATCTACTTTTATTTGTTGGAATTACAAATACTATTTCATTTGAGAAAGAGAATCACCTCCATTTAAAAAATACTTTGAAAAAAAAAAATCAGTGTTCTAGAATGTTGTGCTTGTAAAGATTCCAACCCAGTTCTCCCCTGGGATCTTTGTAACCTGAGTTGCTAATGGAGCCAGTGTTATTTCTTTACTCAGAAGTTCAGAGACTGAAGCCCACACCTTGCCTGTTCTCTAGTACCCGTCAGTGGAAAAGAAAATACCAACCTGGGGCTCAGATTTCGGTGGGAGCCACAGGTGAGGTTGGGTGCCAGCTTTTGGCAGTATGGCACTAAAAGAAGTGAATGCTCTTGCCAGGATTGGGAATATTACCGCAGCATGCCTATTGCAAATATTTACTTTTTTAGTTGAAACACCAGGGGACACTAGGGTTTCTGTTTGAACAGTGCTTTGAGGTAGGATTCATTGAAATGACATGGAACACTTTGCATAAATAAATTCTTTAATGATTATACATGTAACATATCATATCATCAAACTGAAAAATAAAGCTTGGGAAGACAAAATAATTCCAGTTATTTATGCATAACTCTAGTTCCCTAAACAGACCCAGGATAACTTGCACAAAGTATAAGAGAAGCTCTTTTGGCAAAACCGACGTATTGACTAAGGTTGAAAAAGAAGTATAATTTGGAAGATACAAGCTTGGGGCTATAGCCAATGCCTTTGTAGTCAAACAGACTTAGATTTGAGAAAACATTAAAACATCTGAAATATGAAATAGATGCAATAAATCTCACCTCTAATTAGAATGATAATAATAGTAGTTATTACTAATATCATTATCTTCTAGGGATATTTGACATCATTCCACCAAAAAAAGATGACAGAGTTCTATTTTCTTCTATTCTATTTTTATTGCTACTCTTATTTACAATTTTAAGTCAGCCCAAAAATATTCATCTGACTTAAAACCTGGCTTCAATAATTCCAATTTTTCTCTGCAGAGTTAGCAGATCAACACAGAAGTATGGAAATGAAATTGAGGTGTCTGCATTTTCATGACCAGGAGGCATGATAACATGTCCTAAAACTGTTTGATCTTGTTACCATTTCTGCTGAATACTTTGAGTCATGCAAGGATATAGAATGCCTTTTATTCAAAAGCTTCCAAAAGAGAGATTGCATCGGCAGAAATTCAGAGCAACTGCTGAAAGGCAATATTAATCCTGATCCTGGGATATTACACTAAATATTTGACAGGAATCCAAATTTTCCTGTAGCTTTCCACTAAGAAGATAATCTTTCATAATTTTAACTGTGAAAGGGGAGGATTTGATCTTTTGAAATGGAAAGGGTGAGTCTAATTGAATTTCCTTCTTTGGTTTCTTATTAAAGATGGGACCAGATTGAATCATATTCAATTAATGATTGTACTTGGATATATTGCTCTTTTCAGAAGCTGAAAATAAGATTAACAAAGCTCAAAAAAAGATGTAGGGGGCAATGGTGCCAATTCAACACTTACAGGGCTCGGCATACACAGGAACAAAGACCGGTTTCAATGCCATTTATTTATATGAGCCTTGAGCAGGCCAGGCCATTGTTCCTGACTAATGAGAATGGAGAAGAAAATTGTGTGACAGTGAACATCGTCCACGGAGGAAAAACAAATGTGCAAAGGCTGCAAATAATAATCAGGACATCCCACCAAGACCTGCCCCCTCTCCTGGCTACACAGCAATTAAATTATACCAAGTCCTTGTCATTGTCGCCGGGGCACACCTGTAATGTACCCATCCAGCCTACCTGCTGCTTGTCCACCAACATGGCTTAGCCTCAGGAATGTCTTCTCCATAAGGCTTTAGTAGCTTGAGTAACCATGAACCACATTTTATAGACTAATAATTATGCCATGTGATCTGACAAGTAAATTAGCACAGTTAGCCCAAATATTTTTAAACCAGGACTGTCCAGGAGTACAGTTGCTATGTAATTGCTATCTCCATAAAAATCTCTTTTGTAAGCTCTTCCAGGAGTATCATTTTTTTTTTCTTACACGTTAAACACTAGACTTTTACCACAACATACCTTCATATTATTTGCTAATTGCCTCATATCTCTGTTGGCTTGTCGTCTCCCTGGTGATGGGGTAAGGACTTCCAGGCAAACTGACAAGACTTCATTTCGTCAGTGTTCACACAATACCAAACACACAGTGGGAGCTCAATTAGCACTTCTCCAGGTGAGTTGGGGTGTCCGTCAGGGAAGGTGGCACAAGTTTGGAAGGCACATCTGGAATTTGCATTCTAGCTCTGACCCTTGACCCTGTATAAGCCTGAGCAAGTTTCTGCATTTACAGTATGGGTATAATAATACATAAAATAAATAGAATGCAATTTTATTATATGACATTTTTTTTTTTTGCAGTGCTTGGTTTGCAGTAAGAACTCTATCCATAGTCATTTCCTTGTTGAATAAAAATGCTGGCTTATCAACAGTTTTAGAATAGGAGAGGCAGTAGAGTGGAGTGCTAGTTCATGAACTTGGACTCTGAACAAGACTGAATAAGCTCAAACACCATCTAAGCCTGCTGGATGTTGGACTTGGGACAAGTCACTTACCGTGTTTGCTTCAGTGTCTTCGTCTGTGAAATGTGGATACAAATGGGACCCACCCCGAAGGTGGTGAGGGTTTAGTGGGTTCATACATACAAATCCCTTATGACAGCCTGATACAGACCAAGGTTCAGCTTCAGTATTATTCAGGAAGGGTCTTCTTGAGACACACAAATTAACTTGGTCAGTCTTAAATGTCTTTTAAAACTCTCGACCTATAATTCTGAGAAGAAAACTTACACTCTCGTCTTTAAATCTATATAAGGATTGCATTGAGATCATGTCTACCCTCTACACGAACACACACACACACACACACACACACACAGTTGTGCAGATCTAACTTCTTTCCTACTTCTATCACAATTCATGTCTCAGTTGCAGGATCTGAAATGCCCAACTAATTTATGATCTTCCATGAACATCAAGGATGCAAGACTATAGAGAGCCAAAACCACACCCTATACTCAGTTTGAAAGATGATATATTAGAACATAAATCTTCTCTAGAGAAGGCGTGAATGTGGAGCCACAAACGACTTGCCTAAAATGGAGGTTTGAGGAGGATGAGGTCTGCACTCTGGGTCTTGCTAGATCTGAACTACCAGGGTATCTTCCAATGAAGTTCATCTTTGTCTAAATATTAGGACACTTGCAAAAGATGGCCTGTGTCAGCCCAGCATGCTTTATTCAACTGGAAGCCTTTGCATGATTGGAATAGAAAATATTTGCCAAGGAAGTCTAATTGCAGAGTGCCATCCTCCCCCCTACCAACTGCGAATTTGCAGAGTTGGCAAAAGAATTTGGGTATTCCAAGGATGAGCAAAGCATGAGCTCAGCACCAGGATGAAAAAATAAACTAAGGCAATAAACTCATTTTGTGGCCTACTCACTACTTAAATTCTTTGCAATAGAAAATTACCATTTTAGCAATTACCATTCCCCTCTGGTTGCGCTCTGCTGGCCCCACTGCCTCTTCTTGTCACCAGTCCTTTTAAATGTGGTCTTTACAGTAATTCCAGTTGCTTTAGGCACTTCCCAAGTGAACTCAGGGGGAAATTAATATAATAGCAAAGATTTTTATTTGTGTATTTATAGAGTCCTCCCTGCATCAATTTTGTTCTTTTGGTCTCTCTACCATAAAAATTCTCTACCAGGTATCTCTCCTTTGTGTTTGTTTTGCTTCATTTGAATTAAAATTTGTTTAGTGGTGCATTGTAATTATACATAATGGTGGGATTCATTGTAACATATCTGCATATGTTACACAATATGATAATCTACCTTCTCTTACCCCCAAATACAATTCAACTGCACTTCAAGTTGAGGAGACTTTGAAAAGCAGGCCCACACTGCTTTCAGGATGGAGCAAAATGTAACAACAAAAAAGACTCACCACAGGACACAGACAGGATGCAGCTCCACAGCAAAACCAAAGTTGAGTGTGGGGGAAGGCAAATTGCCAGAGGGCAACCTGCCGATCCTGGCAGGAACATCAGGTAGATGTCAAGTGAAACCTGCCTTCCCTGGTAGAGGCAGCAGACACAAAGGATGCTATTCTGACATTCTGAAAGGGCAGGCATTGTCTCACACCTGAGCTCTGTTCAGTGAGAGAGAAGGAGTTAGGTACCCAAACTGAGACAGGAAGGAAGGGAGGGAGGCACGGAGGAAATAAAATGAAAAGAGTTGCAACAGGGCTGAATTAATATGATGCTAAGTAGAGTTATACAAATAGGAGGGGCTTATAACAAAGATAGCCCTCTCCAGGGAAGACTTCCCTCACCCTGTGGCATCTATGAAAAACACCCCACTAGGGGTCATTGGTGAGATCTGGCCTTCCCTCTGATAGTTGCAAGCTGCCTGTCAGCTGCCCTCTGATGAACTCACTGTCTGCACTAGTTGCTTTCAACTAAGGAAGATTTTGCTCCCCACTGGGGCATGTGGCAATGGCTAGACATAGGTAATGATTATATTAGGAAGGTGCTATTGATATGTAGGGGGCAGAGGGCATCCGTGCTGCTAAACATCTTACAAAGCCCAAGGTAGCCTCACAGTGAAGTGTGTCTGGGTGGAAAATCTCTGGTCTACTCTAATGCTATCTAGCCCCCGAATCCTCATTTCCATTCTCTGAGTCTCTGTCTTGACTCTCTGTCCCACTTTATAAATATCTTCAGGACCCTGACCACATCTGACACCTTATTCTGTGGCCCGCTGTTCTGCCACAGAGCTCTGCATACAGCAGGGAGAGGAAAGCAAAGTCTGCTCCCCTGGGAGCAAGAGAAATTCTCCTCTTGGCAGAAATTCTTCTTAGACTTTGCAGGACACAGAGTGGCATGGCAGAAGCATTGTCCCCATCAAAACAAAGGACAAGAGGTGAGCTGCTCTCATGATTAAGATGTGCCAGGGAATAACCTGGCTGAAACAAAGAGGTGAAGACCAGATAGCCACATCACATCCAGGAAAGTCAACAGGAAAACATGGGCATTTCACTGTTTAGATGATGCTTTTAAACATAAATTAGGGGAAAGTCCAAATGAAATATGAAACAGGTAAAAAATTGATCTGACTGCCTCTTGGTGCTGCACTGAGTCTCTGCTAGTCTTTCACCTGGAATTGGTTTCAGATGCACCTGTGCTTGTTTGGGGCTTTTGTGGAGCAGAAATACCAGGGACAGCGTGTTCTCTCTCCCACCTCCCTTTTTTCTTCCCCTCCTATTATCTTTCTCTTCCCCCTCTCTGTCTCCACTTTCCATCTCTTCTATATCTTTCTCTCTAGCCTAATTGACTCAGGAAAAAAACAAAAAACATATCACTTGCTCAGTGGAAGCTGTGTGCTGAGAGCCATAGCCAAGTAGGAATGATGCATGGCATTTTTGGTTGAAAGGTGATGCCAGCAAGCCATTGAGATGATATGATTATGTTAAGATCTGCATTCAAATGGATATTAGACCCCTGCTGTCCGCCTCAGCCTGCTACTTTGGAGCTCTAGCGGGACTCCCGGAGAGTTCCCATTGGTTGGGGAAGTGCGGTAGGAGGGATTTCCGGAGGAGGGATTTGTCTGTTGGTGTAGTGTGGCCCGGGAGAACACCCGCATGTGTGGTTCGGCATATTTCCCGGGAGAGTGCATGGAATTGGCGGGAGTTTCAAAAATAAAGTTTGTTCCTGCTTGAATGGCTCGTGATTTTGTGCCCAGCCAGACTGCAGCAGCTGTGGGCATCACCTTGCCCCAAAGCCCTCCAAGGTCACCCTGGTGCCCCATCTGTATGTTGTCAGACCTTACTTCCTCATAAGCCACGCTTTCCAAGCTGTTGTCCCACGGGGCTGAGGGCCAGCTCCTTAGGACTGTCACCACCATCCCTTCTCCAGCACCTAGCAAGTGCTAGACATATGCTCAATAAGCCTTTGCAGAACTATCTAAAGAGGAGATTTGTGACCATCTGAGATGGAGACAAACCATGGCTAAAGAACCCAATTTCCAAGAAGGTAGCATGGATGATATCTGAGGTAGGAGATTCACTTGGGGGCCCAGCAAGTCCTCTCTGGGGTCTGAAGGCTAGTCTACCTGGGAAGAAGAAGCAGCCAGAAATTCCTACCCCGATCACTCTTCCCTGTCTCCTGTGGGTGGATTTCAGAGTACTCATTTTAAATGAAGATAAAAGGCACTTGAGACTTCTTCCAGATGTTAATTTTTGAGTGACATGAATGGCTCAAAGTCTCAACACACATTCATCAAGATGTTTTTCTCTTTCTACCTGTTTTTCCTAATGGCAAACAAAACAAAACTGTAAGCGAGTCAGATCGAGGGTTTTGTCAAGCCCGTTTCCTCAAGGATTCATATTGACAGGACTGTCACAGCCTTCAAATGTTCTCTCTTGTTCTGGCCCTGCCCTGCCTGGCTGGGGCCAATGTGAATCTCACAATCTCTGACAGCAGAGCCTAGGAAGAGACTTCCACCTTCCTGGGTCCTCCTTTTTCTTGGCTCAATGCTGGCTCTTGCTCTAAATGGTTCTCTTCTTGTCTGTACTTCAGTGAAAGCAAACAATGTACTCCTCAGGTGATCGCCACCGGCTGCTTGGCAGGATCCTATGAACTTCCACACTGGCCTTGGCAATGCCCTCAGTTTCAGATGCAGTTTCAGCCCATCCCCAGGAACCTACCTGCTTCACTGCAGTGCCCCTCCCTGGGGCTGGCCCTCCTCCCTTGCCCTCTGTCCCTTTCTGGCTGACTTCTGGACTCCGCTTCCTGGAGCTTCCTGAAACCTCTGAGCTGAATGCAGTCCTCTCTTGGCATGGTTCACCTTGCATGTGACCCTGAGGCTGCTGGAGCCCTAGCTGGTGCACGCCCTGGAGAGGTGTACTCTGCCTGTGAGTTTCAAATTTAAAGTGGCTTCCATCAGTGGTAGTCCCAGCTTACCCCAAACCTCCTGCTTTCTGCTTCAAACCTGTTTTTACTTTTTCTTTCTCCTGTGTCAGAGCTGTTTTCTGTGCTGGAAGAGGGGAGGCGAGGATAAACCAAGGGACCTGTTTAGTCTACTTGCATTCTCCTGGTGATCTGATCTTTTTTAGTGACTTCTGAACCTAGAATTGAAGATTTGGGCAGGCTTATCTATGGATATGTTTCAGATAGTTTCACACCCCTGCCCTGGTCAACTGGCTGCTCTTAATTGCGTAAAAGATTATTAATCAATTCACAATAAAAACTTAGCAAATGTAGGACTTTGTGATATTCCAATTCATACTAGCAACATAAATGTTGGGTTTTTTTTTTTTAATGGCTTGATTTTGTTCACTCTACTTCATGGTCTAGAATGTTCCCATTCTCGTGATTGGCCTATCTGAACCTTTTAAATGAAATTGGTAGCTGTCCAGACCCTCTGATGGTTTGTGACATCACTCAGATGAGGAAAGAACAAAGGAAAGAAGGAAAAACTGATGTCCTTAAGTTTGGGAAGTACGATTTAGAGAAAGACCCACAGCATCTTCAAGCAGTTTAAGCACAACAGAACTGCTAACATGGGGCCCTAAAACTCTGCAAGACCAACATGAAAAAGGTTTTTGTTTATTTGTTTCATTTTCTTTCAAGATGCACACATCCCTTGGCATTGTTTGAAAATACCCTGTGGTCTAGGAGAGGGAAGCTGAGACTTTGGTCATGCATCTCTCTCTTTCCTATTTAGCAAGAGGATAATGAACCCTGCCCTTTTTATCCCAGCGGGGTGTTAAAGGGATCAAGTGAGATAAGGAATGTGAGACTCCAATCTAAGATCAGGAGGTTCCCAGAGGCCTCTCTGTGGGTGTTATCTTCGGGGATTTGCCAGGGTGCTGTGCCTGCCTTCTTTGCACTCTGATCTGGGCTTTTCCACTTTATTGACTGAAGCAGAACCGGAGTCAGACCTCTCCCTGAATTAGATTGCCATTGCCAGCACCTCTGAACCCAGGGCTTACACCTGGGGCCAGGCACAGCTTTGCTCCTGATGGAATCCATCTGTTCTCCAAATGCTCCCTCGGTGGCCCACTTTCGCCTCTTCCTCATTATGATTCCCTGTGGATTTTACTCCTTGTGAACAATTGTTTTAACTAATTCTTGGCCTTTGTAAGATCTCAAGAGGTGAGGATAGATTCCACATGAAGATAAAAGACACTCCCTTAAGTCATATTGCTAATTTCACCTGAGGACACTAAACATTTTCTTGGGATTGAGTGATTCACTTGGCAAAGGAAAAAACTCATTGAAGGCCATTCTACTTCTACAAGATAGCAAGCTGCAGAAATGTTAGATATTTTAACTTCCTCTATGTTTCACTGTTTTGAAACAGTTCCCAAATCAAGGCAGTTCTCAATTTATATGAGAGATGAGTCTGACAAGGGAGCACTCCTGGTAAGAATGCTTTGTAAGTTGAAACTTACAGATTTACAAATCCACAAATACTTAGTCAATGACAATTTTGAAAAGCCAACATTATGTAAGGTATTGTGGAAGGGATAAAGATGTTAACAATCAAATTCAAAGCAACTAATCTTTAAAAGGAACTAGGCTTTTAAAAAAAAGCATTTATTTTAAAACACTTTTCCTATGTATTTGACAACTCTCATAAAAATCTTAGGACAGTTATTATCATTGTTGACATTTTATAAACAAGAAAAACAGAAGGTCACTTTGAAAGGCTTTGGATGAAAATACCGGATTCTTTGACTTCCAACTTCAAATCCTTCTCACTGTGCAATCCTTAGATTGCAGGAAGTAATGTCCTCAAGAAGAGCAGACACACAATATTTCTTGGCTCTTCTTAGGAGCAATCACTTTTTTTTTTCCTTACTGCAGTGAGAGGAGAAGGTCTAATGGGGTTGTTCCAGTTGGTCCACAAGGAAGGACCAGATTTTCAATAGCACTGGAACAGAAAGAAAGGGATGATCTAGGGAGAGGAAGAAGGGACAGGTGAGCAGAACAATATCAGGGAACTTCAGATGAACAGCTTGCTGGAGGCCATGGAGAAAATAACAACAACAAGCGAGCAATAAGTCAAAAGATGGGTTGTACAAAACCTCATGATTGGGCTGAGGGATTCAGACATCCTTCAGTGTCAACTGGGAGCTATGCTGTAAGTATCTGTGGCAGCGTGGTGGTGTCTCAAACAGATGCTGCAATTCAACTTGTGTTTCAGGGGAATTAGCCTTGTCTTCATGCAACACAGACGGGCATAGAGAGGAGGTGAAGACCAATCACAGGAGAAACTAGAGAATCCTCCCAGGGGTCCATGGAAGAATTAATTCAGTGATCACTGAAAAGCTGATAATCGTGTGAGCCACTTCCCTCTGCCACACTCTTCTGCCATGATGTTCAGCCTCACCTTGAGCCCCGAAGAATGGAGCCACCTTCTATGGATTAAGATCTCTGAAACTGTGAGTCCTCAAATAAACTTGCCCTCCCCTAACATTGTGCTGGTCAGATCCTTTAGTCACAGCAGCAAAAAAAAAAAAAAAAAAAAAAAAAAAGACTAAAATAGGTGGTGTACCCTTGAAGGGGATATTAGGACTGTGACCCGTCCTCTTTCTCTATTGCTTCTCAGGTATCAGGAGCTGAGCAGCTCCCTCTGCCACACCCACTCCTGCCAGGATCATCTGTGTCACCAAAGGACCCAGAGCAATGGACCACCCAACTGTGAACTGAAACCTGCAAAACTGTGATACAAAAACTTTTCTACTTATAAGTTAATTATTTCAAGTTTTTTTTTTTTTTGTCACAATGATGGAAAGCATTTAACAAACAGAACAGTCTGAGTACAGCTGACTGATACAGAGTTCCATGTACACTACTTCCAATGATTGTCCACAACAGTGAAGCAAAACAAAATACTGATGGGTGGCCAGAGCAGTGTCTTAAGTTTGTACACTTAAAATTTATACTCCTACTTGATTTCACAGAAATAATTTTGATTATGTTAATTTCTGAAATGAAAGTTTTATTCTCCTATTGGACTTACTCTCTCCTCAATCAGCATTTTTTGCCAATAAGAGTTATAGTATTTGTTCTAGAAAATAAAAGAAAAAAAAAAGCACACCAAAGGCAAAATTTATGAGCTTCTGGAAACACTCTGAACCATTTCAACATGGGAGAGCTCATGCCTTTCATTGACTTGAGAGGAAGAGAAAGCCCAAATTTAACTAATCCACTCTTTATAGTCGTGTCAAGTAATCCAATTGTTTATCCTGAGCAGTCAAGAGGAAAGAGTGTTAAATCTAAAACACAAGTAGCACATGTAAGTGCTTGATTAGGTTTTCTTCGGGATTTCTCCAAAGGCTGAAAATTGAACTTTGCCTAGAAGCATATGTTTGGGGAGCTTTTTCTTAAAGAATTTTCCCCTCTTTTAGAAAGTCTATTGATAAACGAGGAACTTGAGCTTAGGTAACGCTTATGATTTGGATAGAAGGTGTTCTCCCAGATTTCTGCTAATGTAGGAATGTTAAGAAGCAAAATCATTAGATTTTTGAGAGCTATAATCTAATTAGTGGATTAATTCATTTGAAGGATTAATAATTTAAAAGGACTACTGTAGTGGGCAGTAACTGTTGGCTGGAGGATGTAGGTCACTGGGGGTATGCCTTTGGGGATTATATCTTGCCCCTGGCTCCTCCCTCTCTTTTTCTCTGCTTCCTTGCCTCTGTGTCCTGAGCAGCTTTTCTCCACCACCCCTTCCGCCATGATGTTATGCCTCATATCAGGTCCAAAGCAATGGTTCAATTGACCACTAACTGAATCTCTGAAACCATGAGCCAAAATAATATTTTTTCCCTCTAGGTTGTTCTTATTGGTCACAGCTATGAAAAGCTGACTGCCACACTATCTGAGCCTTGCAGTTACATGCTTCTGAATCTCTGTAGTTATTTCTTTCCTTTCAATAAAATAACATAGACAAGTTTCTGTACTTATAGAACCAAATAGGCACCATGTACACGTGAACAAAAATATGAGCTACTCATTGACATTTTCTTCCCACAGCGAATCTGATGCTCTGTGGCATCTCCGTGCACTTTGTGTATTCCTCCCCAAATTGTATAAAATGATTTCTCCTGTACTAGATTGTATGTGCAAGATCAATGGTGATTTAAGATCCACTTTACATTCCTGTTACTAATGGCAGAGTAGCTGCTCTATAAGTCTTCAGTGAATCAATGGATAAATAAATGAATGAATGTTTCCTAAACTGCTATTAACTATTATTAATATTAGAAATTGAATTTCTACCTCTAGTGCTTGTTCCTTTTGCATTCAACTTTGGCCTTATGGTTCAGAGCTCTTGTTTCCTTAGGTAAAAGTTATTGGAAGTAATATATTTTATATTAAGAATATTTCAAGGGAGTCTGAGGTTGTAGCTCAATGGTAGAACACTTGGCTGATGTGCACTAAGTACTGAATTTGATCCTCAGTACTGGAACAGAAAAGCATTTAAAGGGATTGTAAAACATATTAGAGTCATAGAAACTATTAAAATATGTGAATGGCACTTTATAACTGACATGGAGTATGGCTTCTTTGTAAGATAAAAATATTGAACCAGATTATTTCTGAAATTTGAAATAATTAGACTCTTGGGTTACTTCTAATGTTGAGAATATTTGAACTAAGAAATATAGGTTATCCTCTAAGATACAGCAGTTTATTTGAATAATATGACTCTCCACCTTTCAAAATGCTCTATTGATAAGATATATAGTCCTATCTGAAGTGGATCTCACAGGGCTATGATCCTAGACTGCAGCATCTCAATTTCACCACCTTTTCTCTCTTACCATATTGATTTGAACAATAAAAGGAGGTTAAAATATGTAATCAACATTATTATGCCTGATCCAAATCTCACAGTTTTATAGCACTTTCTTTTAAAAGAAGTTATAAAACTTGAAGGCTGAAGACTCTCAGAGGCCTCATAACACAATTCCATCAATCGTCAGAAGTTGACAACTTTGAAACATCTGTGCCTCCAACCTTGAGCACTTGGAATCCCAGGGAACTTGTCATCTTCCAGGTGGTCCATGGATTTCTACAGAGGGGTCGCATTGTAGGGTATCAACAATGGACCTTACAGAAGTAGTGATTGATTTGGGCAAATTTGGCCTCTTGAGTCAATACAGCCTAAGCTAAACCCTTCTCCTAAATAAATACATACCCAAACCACATTCAAAAATTTTTTAAAAATTAAGTTTATTTGTTCAGTTAAGCATACCCATCTGTTCTTCAGACTTACATTCCAAATTCCATCTTCCATCCCTCAGGTAATGTCATAGTGAGTCATTTTTTATATCCCAGCCATTAGCTTCTGAATACATTCCAATTTGTCCATCAAGCTGCTTTTAATATATGGTAATCCTATCTTGAGCACACTTATTTTCAGTATAATTGGACCAGTTCAGTGTAGGCGAACATGATGACCTCCCTCATTCCATTAATGCATCCTCTGGTAACATTACTTTTGAGGAGCCATTCATACTGATATCACTGTTGATTATGTAAATACATATTGTCACTAAGCTGATAGCCTCTGATGATGCAATTGTACACTTCATTTTATAACTACGCCAGGCTTCACATTCATTTCTTTTACATACTTTAAAAATATATTTAACATCTTGATTGGCTGAAATTTTTCAAACAACCACACACTATCCTCCAGTAAGATACACATAACTTCTATTATCTTCACTCATACCATTGACCAAAAACTTGAACAGCCCCAAGGTACTAAAAAGGGACATGCAGCATGCCACAAAACCTTCTTCTGGTTGACACCAGTGTCTCTTTGGGAGTAATAATTCTGCCAAGATCTAATCCACCACACAATACTAACTTTCAGACCAGATTTATCCATGTTTTGCCCAAGGGTAAGTGGGAATTCTTGTGGGAGTTTCCACAAGCTAAAATTTAAAAATTAATAAATAAAAAAAAAGATTTTGTCAAAAATCAAGACAGAGAATATTTTATTATTTTATTGCTTAATCTGTGTGTGTTGGGTTAAATAGTGTTCCTCCTGCCCCAAAATCCACAACCACCCAGAAACTGTGAATGTGACCTTATTTAGAAATAGGGTCTTTTGTAGATGTAATCCTGTCTGGAAAAGGTCACACTGGGATGGGGTGGACTCTAAGCTGGACTAGTTACTGTAAAGGAGACGGAGTGTTGGGCACATTCACAATGCAGAGGGAAGACAGCCAGGGTCATAGAGGCAGAGACTGGAGTGATGCTTCAAGGGCCAAGAAATGCCTGCAACTGCCAAAAGCCCAAGGGCCAAAGGATTCTTCCCCAGAGACCTCACAGGGGTGGTGGACGAGCTGATGCCCCAGTTACAGGCTTCAAGTCTGCAGAACTGGAATAAACTTGCTTTTTAAAGACGCCTAATTTGTGGTAGCTTGTTAAGGCAGCTGTAGGAAATGAACACACGGTGTTCCAGGTGGGGGATGCACACCTGTCCCACTACCTGCCCAGTCCTTATGGGCACATCGTCTGCCCTGTCTCAGTCTCTTCATTCCAGCTACCTCTCTCCCTGCTGCCCACAGCACAGTCACTGAAGTGAGGACAAACTGGCACTAGTAATATACTCATTGTCACATTTTACAATGATTTCTTGAATGGTACTCTTTCGCTTCCAATTAGATTATAATCTTAATGATGGTAAGAATTATACTTGTCCCTTTGTATAAAGAACCCAAATCCACTCATGCCCAGAGCTGGTGAACACCATACCACAGACATACACAAACCTCCAGCACCTGACTTGGAAGAACTGGGCCCAAAAAGAAAGTGATTCAGTTAGGACTAATTTGGAATAGTTAATCCTTCTAAGTGGCATTAACAAACTGCGATAGTACTTTAAAGAATATGTCACAATATGTAAATGGAGAGGAAAAAATGAAGTACAGTTATATCTTTTAATGGGATTCTTTTACTAAGGCAAAAAATTTTAAAATGAATCTCTTCACTTACTAGAGAGAAGAAAGATCAGTAGAGTAGATGAAGGGGAATGAAAGGAGGGGAGGAGGGGGGTTAGAGAAAGACAGTGGGATGATCCGACCTAACTTTCCTATGTAAATGTATGACTACGCCACAGAGGACCTCACCACCATGTACATCCACAAGGCACTAATTAACAACAACAAAAATCTACAAGTAAATATCAAACAGATCCGTAGAGCAGAGGAAAGGGAACAGGGGGAGGGAGGAGGGAAAGAAAATGGGAAGTACTAGGGACAAGATTAGAAAAAATTATATTCCGTTCTTGTATAATTTTATCAAAATGAGTCCTAATGTTATGTATCACTAAAAAGAACCAATATAAAAGTATATGGTAGATAGTTTATTCTTTCTTCTTTCCCTTTTTGATGGTATTTTGTGCTGTTCTACTCTTAATTTTTTAACTGAAAGCTTTATCATAGTATTGATCTATCTATAATTCACATATTGTTCTCAGTAGATTGTTCAAAATCATAAAGTACACTCTAAAGAGGAAAGAGTGTAATCAGTAGCTCCTGATCAGGAATACTTGAGTATTCCTTAAGAAGCCATCCTTTACTTTGATCTTATGGTCCATGGATCTGAACTTTTTAAAATCAGAAGCACTCAGTAAATACAAAGTAAATCCACTAAGAACCCATTTCTCACCTAGTCCCCCCCCCCTTTTTTTTATTTCACCTTGCAAAGAATTGAAGGCCAAAATTTTAATAAAATGGGCCAGAACCTATTCACATGCAGGAATCAGAAGGTTTACAGCCCAGCAGCACATGGGTGTTCTTTTCAACAATGATCTGCGCCAGTGAAAGTCAAGTTATTTTCTGTGGAAAAGTGAGTTGTATGCCTTGCCTGTCATCTAACAAGTCCTTTCCCTGGAATGCCACACATGGTCACGTAACAATCACATAGAGGCATATAACTGTTTCTTTTCCTTTGTCACCAAGATAACATATCCACTTAACTAGGTACACACTATTGTAGTGTAACTTTTAAAAAGAAAACTTCCCTTCCCACAGCAGGGCATAGAGTGAACAAATCAGTTATCAAACCAATGTCCTTCATCCTTGGTGCCAATTGATGTCAGGTAACCCCACAATCACAGAAATCCTGGCCTGAAAAATCAATTATGATCTTTGACTTCTCCTGGAATAAACCACTTGCATGACTTGCCACTGGACCCTTGACTAATAGTATCACTGAGGACAAGTCTTCTCAACCCAAAAGAGTTGTAAGAATTTCAAACATTTCCCTTCTAAAAAGGAATAGCATATGGTCTTCCCTCATGTGCAATTATGCACATATTGAGAAATGACATGTCTATGTACACTATGTACACTGCAAGCAAATTTAGATGAAGATAAACTTTACAGAAAAGAAAGGATTCCATTTAGCATTCTTTAGGACAGGTAATCTAGCAAATGAGTACCCTGAAATAGCTACACAGCTCACTCCACCACATTAATAATTCAATTTCTCTGAGATGGAGAAGAAAACCACCAACTGGCCAAAAATAATAATGTTTGGCTCAAAAACAACACCATGTCCAATGCAGCCTCCCCACCTTGAGAGACCTGCTTTCCACATATGCATCTCCAGAGTACGCTCAAGGGTACCCCTGTTCCAGAGACAAGGGACTCTTTGAATAATTGAAGCATGAAATGCAGCCTCCAGGGACAACCTCTGCCCTTGGGAAAGCAACCAGCAGTTTGCAAACTGCATGGGATCAGGGGACACTCTAAGTCAAAACAGTACGTACGCAAGAAGGAAATCCATCAATGGAGAATAGTCCATGTGCTAGAAATTGAGACCTCCGACTGATAACATGGAATGGAGAAATTGGCACTGAACCCCGTTAGTCAACTTCATTCACATTCATGCATCTAAGCCGCACATAGGCGGGAAGAAGGCGGAGGGGGAAGGTGTTCCCTGCCTGGATACTACCTGCCCAAATGATTCCTGTTTAATAATTTCTACCGTGTAAGATGTTGACATAAAGAAAGGCCATCAGAGGAAGCAGTGTGAAATCAATTTGTCAATCCATTCAGAGCAAGATAGAAACATCAGGAGTCAGACTGCAATCACAGAAAAGGCACTTAAAGCAGTGCTGGATTGTACAACAGCCTATGGATTGCAGTCCCAGCCCCCAGCTCTACCTTTAAAAGACAAGGGTAGTATGTTCTTTTGTGTTTTGATACCCTGTTGTTAGAAGCCACCACTTTTCAGCATACCACAGGTAATATATGTCTTTATATTGCTAGATAGTGAGCAAATTGAGGAATTCTCTCTCTTTTTCTTCCCTCCTGTTCCTAGCACTATAACATGAATAATTTTGTTGTTGAATAAGTAAATGTATACACACTTTGAGAAGGATCTAAAATCTCCAATTAAGTCATCAAATAATCAATCAAAAATATCTTAAAATATTTTTTTTCATCACATAACAGAACAGCAATTTTATGGGTTGAACAATGTATGAGAATTCTACCCAGTCATCAGCTCACCTCAGTTCAAAAATTACGATAATTAGAAAATTCTCAAAGCAAGGATTACCAAAATAAATTTATCATTTATCCATTTTTGAAACATTCATAAGAATCACAGGATAAAGCACCCTGGAGTCCTCTATCTTCTTAATCCAACCAAACAATAAAACTATAATAATCTCAATAGATGAAAGTCTTGCCTACTTTAAAATATCTGAAAAAAATATTCTGAACAGCATTGACCAAAAAACTTTACTTTTAATAAAAATTCCTGAGACATTACTAACCAATGTAGATACATAATTATGAAAAAAAAGTTCACTTCATTCCATTTATAATAACAAAAAGAAAATTATGAAGAGAAAGAAAACATTCAGTTGGAAAGTTGCCAAAACAAGATTATTCACTGATTGGAATACAATGTAGCCAGTAAAAACAATATCTATTCAAATTTTATAATTTCATTGGTAAACTGATGAATTAGTGTTTGTGAAACAGGGAAATGGAAGATTATATCCCCTGAAAATCTCCAAGTAATGAAAGGAAGGAAGGACATAATGTTAGATGATGTATATATTTTTTTGTTCTTCTCGGGTACACTGCAAAAAATTAAGTTGAAATAAGAAAGTGATACAGGAGAAGAGTCTAGTTTTGTGGTCCCTCCCTCCCAAATCATTGTCAAACTTGTTCCTTGAATTTTATAATTCATTATATATTTCTAATTTAATATTAATAACTACAGAAAACATCAATTGCTTTCTGTTAAGTTGCTTTTATGTTAGTTTGTAGTCACTGATGAATAAAAGGGACATCATATGTTAATTTTTAATAATATTACTGGAAAGGAATAAGCTAGGCACTTCTGACAAAAACTAAGAAATTAAGATTATAATGTTTTAAATCCTCTATTACATAACATTGAAAAAGCAAATTTAGCATTTAGCAGGCAGGATATATACTTGATATTGTAATCTAAATGGAATTAGCAACTTCGAATGTGATATCATACGTAAAACATCTCTGACTTCAAGATAAGAGTTTGATATTGAAATATACCTCAACATATTGAAGGTACTGATCAATATTATGTTAATTACCTGAGTTAGGACATCAAGGGCAGAACTCCAGAAAATGGAGAAATACATTGGAAAACTATCCCAGAGCTTTCAGTTCCTCTGAGATGAACAGCTCATTAAAATTCCCATCAAATTATTAAATGTTTATTAAATATTTGATGGGTCAACATTCACATCAAACAACATGCTTATATACTCAAACCCTTCTCTGCACATCAGTGAAGTTGAAGTTGTTCAACATTTCAGATCTCAGCTTCTGTGAAAACTGAAGTGCTGTTGACATGGCTGAAATTTTCAAAATAATCATACCTATCATACCAATGAAGTCCAGTTAAGTGTAAATATTTCCACATTCTACAGATGGCTCAACACTTCAAGGCTGTCTGGATACATAGGTTGTGTAGAACCCCATACTTGCAGGGATTGTTTTTTTTTTTTCTTCCAACTTCTTTTCTAGTGGTCAAAATATCTTACCTAAAATTATAAAGACCTCTGTTTTATACAAACGAAGATATTATTCAGATTCTGATAATCAATCAAAAATGGAGACCATTGGGATGTTTCATTTCACATAGACAAAACGTCTGGATAAGATGGTCACATAGTTTTATCCAGAGGTTCTGCATTGAGCAAATAGATGGCATTATTTACTGAACATGAGTGTATCATTTTCAATTTAGGTGGAAACAGTTTTTGAATACAGCGGATTTCCTTAGATTATACTCGCAATAAAGTTCACACTTGGAACTGATAGAAAGGCCAAATAGTAATTTCCTAAAGGTCACTTCATAAAGAGTTTAGAGAAAAATATAAATGTATTTTCTCTGAGAAATAAGACAGATAGGAGGATGATATTTCCATCCACTGAACTGCTCTGGCCTGGGAGACCACCTGTACTGAGAATGAAAACAACCCCAGATCCTGCACCAACTGCATCCTCAGAGGTAAGACAACAGCTATATGACAACAGAGACATTTTGAATATTGAATTAACCCAACTATGCCTCAGTTTTCAAAAGAAATTCATAATGATATATGTCAGAGTCTTATTAAAATCCTGGGTGAAGCACAATTTTCTTCCTTTTGACATCACAAAATTTTCCTCCATCCTTGGATTTGTCTCAAGTAATACCCCAAATAAATAACAATCAAACAACAAAAATCCCAGGAGATTCTCTATAGACAGGGTCAAAAGTAAAACGTTCCATAATTTTTTGTTCCATAATTTTTTGGCATGATTATAATTTCTCTAAAGTCTTGATGGCTATTTTCTCTAAAATCTAAAATGACAAATGTCAAAGCAGTTTATGGTCATTTCATCCCTTTATAAATCCAAGGTCAATTGCTCAATATGGTTTTATGAATATTAAAATTATGTCTTTCCCTCCTTCTAGGCCTTACTATAGCCAAGTGGCTTTTGTCATTTTCATGGAACAGATTTTCTAATGTCTCTATTATTACTCTAAATTTGCCATCCCACTTTTCTGCCAATGGGTCCCATA
This sequence comes from Marmota marmota marmota, assembly GCF_001458135.2. NCBI lineage: Eukaryota > Metazoa > Chordata > Mammalia > Rodentia > Sciuridae > Marmota > Marmota marmota. The sequence continues at coordinate 6,968,373 of NW_026000021.1, forward strand.
TATCATATGCATTGCTCAGAATGCTCTGCCCAGTGGAACAACCATATGCGGAATGGTCTTTACGATGTTCATTCCGCACTTGGTCACATTTGAAAACTGTTTCTCTTTTTTTTTTCCCATAAAACTTTCTGCTTATTCAAATAGTGATCAGAAATTAAGACTTCTTCATATCCAAATGCTCTTCACACCATTTCTACCACCATTACCAAATTCAAAATAAAAAAAGAAGACAACAGGAAATGAACGCAATAAAGGATCCTCTCTGAGAAAGAGAAACAAAGTTAATATTTCTTCCTACAGAAAATCAGGACTTAAACCTCTTTTCATGTTTGAAACCCTGAGAACAGCTGCCAAGTGGAGTTCACAAGCAGTTTCACATCAGTCATGGTTAAATGTAAATAAATCTACCATAAAAATCAGTCAAAACAAAAACCACACCATAACTTCTTTTTTTTTTTTCAAATCACAGGAGCTGAGAAAAAAAGCTGAAATTCACAAAATCAAACAATACTGAAATGAATAAGCATCCAGATTCTGTATTTATCAAGTGATGGTATATGTTATATATTGATTGATTTTCTGAATATTTATTGTTTCACCAACAAGGACATCATCACTTTGTGATCCCAGGTAATGACTCACAAAAAGTAAAAACTAAGGGTTTAACCAGTGGCAGAGAATGAGAGTTTGCTGCTAGATTTTCATTATTCCTTTTATTCTTTACTATCAAAACTCCAATGTGGCAAGAGTAACAATCTGTTCAGCTGAAAGAAAACATGTCCCAGATCTCTGTGCAAAGGAGTATCAACTGAGAATCAAGTGGAAGCACTGCCATTGTGGAGGTTTCTGAGATATCTCTCTGAAGGCATCTGATTTTGCAGGTGCCCTTCTGCCCTCCCTTCTCCCTCTTCTTCCAATGTGGACTTCCTGTCGGCTATGTTGTGATCTGAAATATTTTTGAGAGTGGAATTCCTACAGGATGGTGGGAAAGAAGATAAAAAAAGAGTATGGTTTCCTGATAATATCCAGAGGTCAAAACTTCAGCTCTGGATCACCTTCCTCTGGAACTCACAAACACGGGAGAATAGCAAATCCTTTCTTGTATAAGTCATGACATTTTAGGTCTCTCACTTTCAGGTGCATACAATTCCTAATTGAGGCAATAGTCTTCTTTTTTATTAAGTGATTTTGAAGCAGGCTGCTGACCCCAGATCAGAAATACAGTTGTCCTAAATTGTTTTTCCAATACTGAGATTCGGTCACATAAAACAGACACAATTTTTAATAACTGGCCCTTTTTTTAATGGAAATATGTATTTCCTAGGTGTTTCAAGCAAAAAGGGAGTGAAATTTACCAGACTATGCAGGTGTCAAACCTAAAAATTTAATCATATTATTCTCAGCAGCCACACAAATGTTTACAAAAATAATTGGGACTCTTGGGCATGTCACTAGTGAAATAAGATCTTTGTATTTCAATCCCTGTCATTCCAATCAGTGTCTTTCATTAACTACTCTACAGCTATGAGCTTAATCTCTAATGGTTAGCACTGGCAGCAAAGAAGTCTCAGGTAAGGGTATATGCTCAGTCAGGACAAGGATGCATCATATTTCATACAAAAAGGGGACTTGACTTCCCTGGGGAGACATGTGAAGAGGAGAAAGATTCCATTGGACAAAGTCGTTCCCTTGTGTCCTGTCTGGTGCCAGGGAAAATTGGATTAAATAGTTTCTGATGGCTTAATCTAGGCTAAGATTTCAATGATCTGTATTAACTTCCATTAATCATGTAATTATCTTTCCATTTGGTAACCAAATTTGCAGCATTTTAAACTAATGGCTTCTAGGGTCTGTAAAGCCAAAGCTAAAATATGACCTAAAAGGGTCACTCCTTCTCTTGGTTAGATATCAAGTCCTTCTGCTAAGAATTATTTCCTACTTGATGTGCAGAGAAACACATCCACAGAAACACCTACACCACATCCAAGGCAGAATGGCAATGCATCCTTAATTTGCATAATTCAACATAGGATGCTTTCTAAAGACTCTACAGCTGGCCCAAGGGCAAGTATAAATTATTTAAGACAGGCAGATAAATTTTAAAGTGTTTATTCTTAGATAGAAGAAATAGCATCTTATGGAAACTATTTCATTCAGAACAATCAATAATACAGATCAAAAATAATACTCATGTGTTCCCTAGTGGGGAAAAGTATAAAGCCACTCAATAGCATTCATTTGTGTAATTTGAAAAAGAAAATGTAAAACTCCATCCTCAAAGGCCTCCATATTTTTTATTAGGATAGAGAATAAATCAATTTTTTTCATGCTAATCACTGGTTATATATAGAAAATGTCACACCTTGTATTTTCTGACAGTTCTGCTTGGACAAAAATTAAGTGTGACTTTGTTCCTTGGTCCTTGTTTCAATTAGTGTGTGAATGTGCATCCCCTTTTTCCTGTCATTTATGTCATTATGATTTATCCTTGATGCGAGTTATCCTTACAATGCTGCCAGTATCTTTGTTATGAGCTTAGATAGCATGTGCACCCATGACTGGTGGCTACCTTAAAAGTCTAACTTCCCTGAACATCAACCAAGTCTTTTTCAGTTACAAAGAAATGTTACGGAGTTGGGAAGGGACCCTGTAATTGGAATAGGCAATGAAAGGTAACAAGCTAGTGTCACATTTATTGAGTTAGTGTAAATCTAATAATTGTCAGAGATGGGAAGACAGAGCTAGTATTAATTGTGGAGCATATTAGAAGCTGAAACTCTTCAACAATGAAAGCAGTGCCTCTTCTTCTCAAGAAAGTTTCCGTCTCTCTTCCCATCCAAATCTTTTTTTTTTCACATTTTATTTTTTTATTGATTTTTTAAAAATGTATGACAGCAGCATGTATTACAATTCATATTAAACAATAGAGCACAATTTTTCATACCTCTGGTTGTATATAAAATATATTCACATAAATTTGTATCTTCATACATGTATTTGGATAATGATATCCATCACATTCCACCATAATTGCTAATCCCCTTCCCCCTCTTTTCCTCTCCTACCCCTCTGCCCTATCTAGAATTCATCTATTCCTCCCATGCTCCCCCTCCATACCCCACTATGAGTCTTATATATCTTAAAAGGCCATCCAAATCTTAAAAGGCCAAATCTTAAGCGTCAAATGCCATTTAAAAATATGAGCAACCTTTTATGCAATTGACACCTAGATGTTTCAGATGTGTAGAGCTGGTAAAAACTTAAAAGAGGCTCACCTACGTTCTTGTGGTCACACAACAAAACCAGATCAAGTATGAAGTGGAAGGTTTATTATTTCTTATTCTTACCACATACACCCACCTTCTAAACCCACAATGTGACTGAATCCTTTGGCTTCAGAGTGTCACTTTTCATAACACCATCCCACAAAGGAGGCAAGGCAGGGAAGAAAGAGAGAGAGCACGCCTCAAACCCCAAGAAAGCAAATGTAATCCTTTTACTGCTATTGTTATAAATATATCTTCAGAAAATTTGTGAAAAAGTTTTCCTTGATACAACACTACTGGCAGGAGAGGGACTGGTAGCATGTGGGTAAAGAGCAACTGATAAAGACCTTCAGGATTTGAGAACACAGGCATAACCTTTTAAAATGGTTAGCTCTCAGTATTGTCCAGTTGCATTTGAAATTCTATTATTGACTGGTTTACACTGAATTTCATCTGCACATAGACATCAAATTAGAAAAATCCTTAAAGTTGCTTCCTCTGGTTAACAAGAAAAATTGAGTCACCTCTTGCCTCGTGAGGTCCGCATATACATATGCTCCATCATGGCTTTCTAAACTATTTGCTACTTCTATGTGCTTCTATATACTGGAATCTTCAAAAACTTGAATAGCCTCGATTCTGTGAACCTCCTGGAGATATGCAGAGGTACACTAGTCATTATAGACAGCTTTCTAGCTGAATCATAAAAATGCATTTAACATCATCACACAAGGAATGGGTGAGTCAACAAATACGTAACAGGTGTCTAACATCTGCAAGAGAAAATGATGCTTATACTCATTAGGTGCATTCCCCTAAAATATCATCCAAATGTGTCTAGGTCCACATAGAAGGAAAGACTTCTTACTTTAAAAAATCAAGTTGAGTGTTAAATCAAGTACAAGAAAAAAATAACTTCATGGAAATGGAAAGAAGAAAATTCGTATCGGTTTATATTTATCCTTTATCAGTCAATTAGCAGAAAACAAAAGTGCTACTTTTAAAGAATGCTTAGTTTTATAATTATAAATTGTACTCTGTCCCCAGAGGATAGAGAAAAGAGTTCTCTACATTTTCCCTTTTCTACCCTTTCAACACTAATGAGGAAATTAGCTTACATGCATTCAACACCCAATATGGTTCTGTACTTAGTTATATGCTTTGCCATACAGCAAAAGCTCTAAATTGCTCACTTACTGAGCTGATTACATGGAGGGCTGAACTACATCCACTAATGAATTATTGTATTGCCTGAGGTCTGCTTACAGCTACCTGATTTTAGAATTAATGACAGAATAAATCTTAAAAGAAAGGCCAATATATTTTAATTTTATGCATATTAACTTTTTGAGCAATATATTATTCTAACACTCGTTTTGCTATAAATATCTTATTACTACCAAGTATCAAAGGAGTTCAAAAATATCTACCAATATACTTCATATTACAAACTTAAATGAAATTAAAATTTAATTTACACTTTTTAGGATAGAATCACTGTAGCTCATTTAATGGAATAACACTTAACATGAGCAGATGCATGTAACGCTTACTAAACCATGAAAGAGAAGTCATTTAATTTTTTTACTGGAATTGTCATGTACAAACTATAAACTATACGGTAAAACAATTTACCTTTTTTCCTTTAACTAACAGAAATAGCACCTAAACAAAATAATATGAGTTAAGAAATTTAATCTTGAGAAAAACAAGACATTTATTAAGGGGGAAATCCTATTTTGTATACATGGTTGTACTTAGACTATCTCCTTTATAAAATAGGTAATATTTAATGTCACAATAAATGTCAGGAGCTGCCCTGGATGCAGATGCCTTTAAGTCCTGATGCACCAGGTTTTGAACAATTATTGCGTTCAGGCTGGGACAGTACTGCCAGGTCACAGTAACTTGGGTGTTACCCCAGCTTGGATAACAAAGCATGGCTCCATGAGTAGGCGTCACCCCACTGGGGTTGAATTCCACTCACCTATTCCTTTGTAATCTTACCCCTTTGCCCTTTTGGGGATAGAATATTCCAAGGAACAGCCTCCTCCAATAAAGCCCAGGGTCAAGGCCTGCTCTCTCTCTTTCTTCCCTGCCTTGCCTCCTTTGTGGGAGCTGGGTCAGAGGACCCATCATAGAACCCAAAGAAAAAGGTATTTCTCTGTCTCTGTGATTATTTCATGCCAGCCCAGTTCACCTGGGGTGATCCTGACCGGTTTAGTCGTGTGTTATGACAAATAAAAATTTCAGAATGAAGCCAACGTGTAAAATTCACAATATTTAAACAAAGAACATTAGTTGTGAGTTTTAGAGATCAACAAAGCTATCTTTTTTTATGATTAAAAGAAAAAGTCCATTAGAAATTATTTTCTAAAAGTCTATTAGAAGTTAATCTAAGTTGGGTTTTTAAGAGACAGGGCTTAAGTAATTCCTCTTTTGGCCCATGGGAAATCTAAATGATGTTCTTTTAGCACAAGTAACACAAAACACTAAATTTCACAATGGCAGAAGGGAGATAGGATGGGGTGGGTGGAAGGCAAGGGGCAGAAGAGTGAATGATTTCCAGGTCCTTTGCAATCTTTATGTAGTACATATTTAGGGGGAACAAGTTCCAAATAAAATTATTATGTATCTTTGGAAGATAGAGGTATGGTAACTTTTTCCATTTACATTATTTCCTTATATTTTATGGGTTGTGTAAATTGAATTGAAATTTTGTTTCTCTCAAAGTTGTAGTTAACTCTTTCTTCCAGTTTCCTTGGCCTTTTAAAAAATAGTTTATTGGGTTTTGCTTTTGTTTTCAAGTTTATTTTCTAACAGTATATTAGGGGAAAGCTAGAGCTTTAACAATTTAAGGCAAAGAGTTAAGAAGTAATATATATCTCTCTCATCTTGTCTACATGCAAATGGTCCAGATTGCGGGGCGGGCGGGGGGTGTGGGGCAGATCTCTTTTCTACGCCCATTTAGAGTCCCAGTTCCCAACCAACCCATTGCAACCCATTGAGTCCCCTTCCCTTAGGACGGTGTCAACATGCATGTGGTTAAAGCCAGGTTGGTGCCTATCTGGGCTCCATCCAAATGTGAAAGGGCCATCAGAGAAAGTGATGTATCACTCCACCCACATTCCATTCCTAAGAACCTATATTACATGACTTAATCTAATTGCAAAGGGAACTGAAAAATGGAATCAAGCTAGACAGTCATGTATCCTATAATTCTACTATGTGAAATAGGTGAAAATTAATTTTATAGATATCTAGCCATCTCAACCATGACATGAAACATGAAGATATAATATAACCTCAATGTTTCCAATATAAAAAAAATGGAAAATTGCTGATTAGACTGTGCTATTATTTCTTCTGTTTTTCATTTATTGTGGTATGTTACCCCTTGTGTTTTGTGATTTTTGATTTTGAGTTTATGTTCTTATTCTATGAGGACATATGATTAGATCTTGTGAGAAAATAATTTTGTGGGTATGTTTTGAGGCCTATGTTGAAACCAAATTCTTTCAAACATGAAATGTATTTGTTTCAGCCTACCATCCCTAAAAAACTTTTTAGCAAAAGTATTTGCTTACATTCTGGTTGGCTATTATTGGCAAATTTCTGTGTTGGTTTCTTCTGGACAGTGCAATTGTTACTACTCTGAGATTTATAACTCTTCTGGGTCTCACCTTGACTCACCCCTGGGCTTTATCTGTTAGTGACATACCCCATGAAGCTGTCAGAGTGGAGATCTGATGGACTGACAGAGACCATAATGTTTCATGGTACCACTTTTCACTTACATTGTTGTTAAGAGTTAATTTCCAGCCTCTACAGCTTCCTTGATTTTGTGAAAGCTTTGCAATGCATTTAAATTTAGGAAATGATTGTTGTTTTATGTTTTAACCAGAAAAATTAAAAAAAAATTTTATTGGGAAGATTGAGATATCTGGTCCCAAAGAGCACTTTATTTGACAATCATGAAAATGATTCAAGGGATCATCAAAGCAAGTGTAACTAACCCTTGAATCTTATCTGTTGTGTGTATCCAGAGCTCTGATTTCTTAATCTGTAAAATGGAGAGAACAATAACCATCTTACCAACTCAGTGAGTTATGATGATGATCAATAGCAGAGTTCTGCAAACTCTCAAACAACATTATGAGCTGGAATACCAAGAGGAACCCCATAAGTGTAGAACATGCACATGTCCATGGGTAGAGACATGTCAAAATGCAATGGTTTACAAAAGCCTTTTTCTTGATATCTTCCACAGACCCTCCCCCTGCTGAGCGGCCCCTCTAGTTATTGGTTTCACCTGTGAACAGTTCACTGCCACTGCTGACTTCACCGAATATCTTCTTTGTACTTCCATCTGCATTTTATGTGAACTCTGGAGCGATTATTTGCTAATATCAACAGTGGTGCATAGTCTCGGAACATTTATAGCTCCCCTGCTTGGCTTAATGTTTCTTACTTGGTACCATAATATTATTAATAGTCACAGGGTACAATAAAAGAAAATTAAGTGTTTATTTTGTTTAGGCTTTAGCCACTTTACCTACAGCCTTTTTCCATTACATTTGCACATAAATGAGCATATGCTACATTTTTTAGATGCAAATCAGGTTTTAACTTTGCTAATCATATAGTTTCCTTTCTGGTAGTCTTCCAGGCCAGTTTCAGCATTACTCCAGATGAATGTATATTACAGCAAATGAAGAAATGGCCATGTGGTAGATGTTTGCCCTTTTGTGATTACTAATAGCTATTTTTTGCAGACAAACTAGATTTTAAAATCCAGTGTTATTCCAAGCATCCCTTTTTAATTCCATGAGCATTTCTGTTAAGTTTTAGACTGAAGTCTACTATCTGATTCCAAATAAATTACTAATAAATAGTTGGGAACAATTGCCAGGAAATATGTAATCAAAGGCATGAGAAACACTTCAAATTAAATATACTGGGACCAAATTTTGGCATTAAAGAGGCCTCACATCTCAGTATGAGACATGTAAGTGGGTGTCCAAGGTCAACACAATGAGTTTATTCCATGTTGTTTGCTTTCTCCACCACCTCCTAAGTAATGTCCTTCTAAATGAAGTGTTTGCTCTGTCTTGAAAAGACAAATTAATATTTTACATGGCAAGAGCTCCTTTATTCCTTGGTGGGATATTTCTAACTTGATTTATAGGATGGTGTTTAAATGTTTAAAAGCTTTTGTAAGGCAGGCTTTCCATCGATTAAAGAATTTAGTTTCCCTTGAGGTTCTTGCATCAGATATTATCTCAGAAGGCTTACTTCCAAGGATTTATAATCCAATCTCTTCCTCATGTTAACCATATATTTCAGTGAGCATCCCATTGGACCATGCTTGGGGATTTCAACCCAGCATCAACATGTGGAGTCACTCCAAATAGCACAGTTGAGCCTGCATTTTCCATCTCCCCATCATTGGATTCATGGTTGTACAGACTGGCCTGCTCACCTGGCAATATGTATGAGACCTCTGGGGCTTCAAGAAATATCTCACAGTTTCAACAAACAGATCATCCTGAACGGGAAGGCAGACAAAATTCCAAGAAAATCTATATAAAATGAACTCACATTAAATCCAATGTGTATAACTCAGAAAAATGTGAATTAACTTCTATATAAAATATAGTGTAAAAGACAGTTTTCCCCAATATTCCATTTCAATCTTTACTGCAACCTTTTATGGAGGCATTATGAAGATGCAGATTTTACTGCTGAAGGAATTGAGTCATAGAGATGTGAGGTACTGGCATAGAATGCAAACCCTGGTCTGCCCTGGCTCCAGGCCCAAGGTCTTTCTTCTTCACCAGGCCATTGGCCATCCAGAAACACCAGGTGAAGCCAAGCCCAAGCTCTGCTGTCTTCCCTTCTTCCAGTCACACAAAACTCTCCCTTTTATCATGCCTCTTGGTTTTGGAATACTCTCAATAACCGGCATAGACACTAGTACCCCTGCTACTCTTCCTCCAAAAGCTACCAAGATCAACAGAACACAAACTGTTTGGGAGGACTCTCTCTGGTAGGAACTTCAGCTTTCCCAGTTTTATCTCAAAATTCAGTTGTCAAATGCTATATCAATCCCCTTCGAACTGATAATTTATATTAGGGTTTGATTTTATGCCTTGCTTTCAACAGAAAGGTATTTTCAATGCAGTGACATTTCCTCAAACTTTCAGTGTACCTTTTATCCTTCTTTAAAGTACCCTAAGTGCTATTAGAATAGCTTTACTAACTAAAGTCTCCCACGATTTTGCCTTCTCCCTAACCAGTGCCTCACACCCTGTGTTTCAGTCAGCTTTTTCACTGCTGGGACAAAACAAATAAACAAACAAAAAAAGATAAGAATAATTTTAGAGGAGGAAAAGTTTATTTGAGGTCTCACGATTTCAGAGGTCTTAGTTCATAGACAGCTCCATTCCTCCAGGTGCCACGTGAGGCTGAACATCAGGGTGGAAGAGTGTGATGGAGGGGAGCAGTTCACATGATGATCAGGAAGCAGAGAGAGACTCCACTCACCAGATATAAAATATATACCCCAAAGTCATGGCCCCCCAATGACCCACCTCCTCTAGCCACACCCTACCCACCTTCAGTTAATCCCCATCAGGGGATTACTTCACTGATTGAGTTAACCAATCTTGTAACCCAATCATTCACTTCTGAATGTTCTTGTATTGTCTCACATATGAGCTTTTGGAGGACAACTAATATCTAAACCACAGCACTCCTGGAAAGAAGTCCTATCTTCTTGACCAGCCTTATATCTTGATAATTTTCAGTCCAACCCTCACCCCACATTCTGGCCATGCATTCCTAGGACATTTTATAGGATTTTTGAAGATTTCACTTATTTCTAATTCATTGATCAACCTCTACTCAACCTTTTAGCCTCAGCATATAAATGCCATATTGACCTTGAGTGGGCCACCTAACGAATGTCTTTTTCTGTGCCCACTTCACACTCTGCTAGAGATATGCTCACAGACCTGTGGAACTCTTTGCTCACATGTCTGTCTCCACATAATGCTGCAAGATGGACAGGATTTTCATCTTATTCCCAGCATCTACCGTAGTCCCTAGGTGTACAAGTACTCGGCAAATATTTGTTGAAACAATGTGTAAATATATTCATGGGGAGGACAAATCTGAGACATGGGAAGAAAGAGAAGAGGAGGTGAAAACTTGGGTGCCACTTGTCATTGCCATCAGGTTGTTTTGGGCTCAGCTTTTAGTTTAAGAAAAGATCATGGGGTTTAGACCCCTTTTAAAAATTAAGTTAGTTTTTTATATAATTTTTCAATTTATATATGATAGCAGAATGCATTACAATTCTTATTACATATATAGAGCACAATCTTTCATATCTCTGGTTGTATACATAGTATATTCACACCAATTCGTGTCTTCATACATGTACTTTGGGTAATGATGTTCATCACATTCCACCATCCTTGATAACACCCTGCCCTCTCCTTTCCCCTCCAATCCCTCTTCCCTATCTAGAGATCATCGATTCCTCCCATGCTCTTGCTCCCTATCCCACTATGAATCAGCCTCCTTATATCAAAGAAAACATTTGGCATTTGGTTTGGGGGGTTGGCTAATTTCACTTAGCATTATCTTCTCTAACTCCATCCATTTACCTACAAATGCCATGATTTTATTCTCTTTTATTGCTGAGTAATATTCCATTGTGTATACATGCCACATTTTTTAATCCATTCATCTATTGAAGGGCATCTAGGTTGTTTCCACAGTTTAGCTATTGTGAATTGTGCTGCTATAAGTATTAATGTGGCTTATCACTTATACCAGTGCAGCATGGGCCTCTCAGGGAAATTTGATGTTTTCATCTTCAAGATGGGGTTAATTATAAAGTCAGACTGCACTATAAAGTACTCATAAATACTCATAAATACTCAGAATAGGACCTGATATACAGAAAGCACCACAATACCACTTCTGTTGCCAAATGCTTATCATCAGGGTCATCACCATCATCCTTAAGGCCTGCCACAGGTAACTCAGAATTTCAATCACTGATACTGAAATCAGTTCAACTCAATTTTCAGCTATTTACTTTTTTTTTCAAAGGTTAGAGTCCTCTCAAGTTGTACCAACAATCCTCTGTCCACATTCCCACCCTTCCCTGTGTGGGCATGTCCACCCAATCATGGCCTCCAATAGCCACTCTACTCCTCTGAAGTGAGTAGCTCACAGGCAGTTTATGCAGAGAACCATTTGAATTTATTATAGCTTAAAATGAGTACTTTATGAAGACCAGAGCCTATGCTGGGAAAGGGAAAATGACATTTCTCTGTAGTTACAGTCACTGCAAACTTGGTCTGTCTTTGAAGGAACCTGGTTCTGGAGCCATTACCAGTTTCTGCCATCAGGGGGTGTGAGTACCTGGGAAGAAGGGGCAAATCCAGCAGGCGGGGAAAATCTCCAGCTGGGGTTGGGGGTGATAAACACATAGTCAGATGCTGCCTTTGAGGGCTGCTGACATTGTTTCATGCAGGCACCGATGCTTCAGCCATAAGGTTAATATGATTTCCTCTAAGATTATTCCTTGACCCTAAGCTCCTCCTCTGTCAACTGATTACCTAAGCTATTATTGATTCTCTTCTCCTTCTCTTCTTCCTCTCTGACCCTTGGCCAAGTGCTTTCCACTCACCTCATCAGGGCTTCCTTTGCAGTGCCTGGAAATTGATGCGAGCCACCCCTGCCTCACCCGATGAAACTACCATTCCTAAGTCTCAAGCTTTGAAGACTGCAAATTACGTCTTAGTTTGAAGTTTTTAGTTTGGTTAACAGACTTATTTACTCTTTCTTTCTTACTTCAACTTAGTGTTCATGATGAGTAAATTTAACTGTGTAAATATCTAGAGAGAGTTATTAATAGAGCAACATTAAAAAAAATCTGCAAAGATAACTTCACCCACATTGAAGAAAAATGGTGCATTTTTTTTTATTTTTCTCATCTAAATAGTTGTGAGACAAAGATCTTTGTTCAATGGATTTATTTGTACTATGGCTATTTTGTAAGGAATGATTTATTATTCTTCTTATCACTTTTATAGGTCCTCCTCCATCGTCATCTAGCCTTCAAAAGCTGGGTTCTCTTGGGTTTAAATCATGACCAATTCATTTCTTATACTCCTCTTTTCACCTAGGTAAGTTCATCTGCAATCACCTCCCAAAACCTTCTCCAGGCCCCAAACTCATATTTACTGACCAGCAAAAATATATTAAATTCCCACTGATTTCTGAAATATTTCCCCGGACTCTGAACACCACCTAGAAAGGACTCTACCTTCTGGGTGGACATTCTTATGTAATGATACCCCCAGCTACCCTGTCTTCTAGGCTACCAGCTACTCTACAAATCTTCCTTCCTCGCTGTCCAATAGATAACAAATCCTCCTCATGCTACTTTAGAAATGTCCTTCATGGGCTAGGTTGCTTATTTTAGTGACTCCTGATTGGTCACTGCCTTGATCCAGAACTTATCGTTTATTTAAATAATTGTCTGCTAACTGCTTTCCATGCAAATAACTTCTTAACACTGCAACCAGTCTTATCTTCTTAAAACTCCCTCATTAAAAATTTTATTAGTTTGTTATTGGTTACAGAAGTAGTTGTGAAACTCCAGCATGTACCAGAATCACCTGAAGTACTTGTTAAATTTGTATTGCAGACTTGAAAATGGCTAGAAGAGTAGATTTTAAGTATTCTCATTACAAAAAGTTAGTTTTTGAAGCAATACATATGTTAATTGGCTTAATGTAGCCATTTCATAATACATACATGTAAAAATCATTAAGTACATCATAAATATATGTAATTATTTGTCAATTTAAAAATTGAATAAATAATTTAAAATTACCTCACTCTTAGCCACAAGGAAAAAACTGATAGGATTGAGATAATTTCAAATTATTTATTATTATTTTTAAAAGGAGACTAAATTCTTGATTTCTCAGAAAAAAACTCTAGATTCTTATATATTGGCAAGGGATTACAAAAATTTAAAACCAGATGCTAGCTGAATTAAACATATCTGCATTTGAATGCCTCTCATGGCCCAAAAGTGTGCAACTATAGTTCTATTTCTTACTCAAGACCAAGTCCAATGGCTATTCCTCAATGTTTGATTTCACTCCCAACCCCCATACACATGCCTGCACACACAAAGGCCCATGCACAAGCTTAGTCACACTATGACACTTTCTTAAAATTCATGTAACAACATTTATTTCAATACAACCTTTCCATAAATCACCTCTAACACATCATTAGAAGCTCAAGAGCAGAAACTGGGTCTTGCATACTTTTTTTTTTGTGATTTCCCAATGTACAGCACTCAACAAATACCTGTTGAAAGATGGAAGAAAAGAAGATTGAACAAATGCAGGCAAATTCTCCTCTTAGGACATGGCATAATGAATTTTTGTTCCACATATCATAACTTCCCTTATTTGGACTTCCTCAATGACATGTTAGATTTCTCACCACAAAACTCAAGATTTCAGCCACACTTTCCACAGATGTACAGAAAACTGCTGAGCCAAGGAAGCCAATATAAACACAGGAAGTATTTGGATCTTGGCCTGTCTTTCAACAGGGAAATGATGGGAGTGATTCATGACAATGACTAAAGGCATCAGTATTCCCTTATCATAACTCCAGGTAATCTTTCACATGTATGCAATTAATCACAGCATTCAGAAAAGGGAAGATTTATGCATCAAACCAAGAGCCAACTGTCTCCCACTTATTTAATAATAAAACCCCAGAAAATCAGAAAAATTAAACTATAAAAATCAATTCTTTACTGTTCTTGACAAAGATGAAATCAAACCAGAAAATTCCTCCTTTCTCCTGAAGGAGTCCAGCCTCATAGTCCTACCTGGAACTTAAAGACAGTCAAATACAAAGCTAAAGCTGTGTGTGTGTGTGTGTGTGTGTGTGTGTGTGTGTGTGTTATTCAAATGCTCTACCACTAAGCTATATTCCCAACTCTTCAAATAAATTTAACATGGGGTATCTTGAGCCCTGACAGGTCTTTCCTAAGAAGAAAAATTTGTTGTTGATGTCATCCTTCAATTTACACTCTCTGTCTGAATAAAACTTGTTGCAGTGTAGAGTGTAAAGTCAGGTCCCTTTTATCAAGCATTAAGAAATGGGGAAAAGATAAAACACTTTGAGATAATTGCAGTTTTCTTCAATTATACAATATGACTTCATAACCTGTAAGGCTTTTCATTAACCAGGTTTCATCAGTTCTAATCTGGCTGCCCTCACCTTGGAGGGTGGTGCCTGTGTAATTAAAGCTGCGGATTCTGCTGACAGCATTCTCCAGATTCCAGACCCCTCCTCAGTGGTAGATATGACATCAAGCTGCAAGTGGTGGACTCAGATACTACTTTGCCTTCGCTTTATAGTAGAGGAGATAATCACCATGCTTTTAATTTACTCTTCATATATTCTTCCCCTAGAGCCAAAGATATTAATCAATGTAAAAGGAAAAAGTTAAATAAGAAATTAGCAGTTGAAATCATGTTTTAAAATGTTTCAACAGAGCCATCCGTCTTTGACTCACCTTTCCCATTCACATTGAATATCCCTTTGTGCCCTTAGAGAACATTGATCTTTATATTATGGAGTAATATTTTCTTTAAGGAAAAAATACATCTGACTTCCCAGATCCTCTAATAGGAAGTGCCTAAATCAATAAGGGAGTTGCAGAAGATGCTCTCATAATTACCTCTTCCCTTTAAAAATACTTTCCCATTGTGAGAGGAGGTAAGATTGGAATTCATGCCATGGTCGCCTTCTTGAATCACCTAGGCTTCCACAACAGAATCCAGCTAGTCTGACTCTGTGCAGTCTTTCCTTCCTGCACTACCTCTTTTGTTACTCATCCCTGTTTTTTTTTTTAATAACCAAAGCACTTTTAAATCAGAGAGCTCTTTAATGAGAAACCTAAGGTTGGGTTGAATTATCCTAGTTGGCAAACTTTTTTTTTTTTTTTTTTTAGTTGGCAAACACTTTTTCCAAATCTGTTGAGCTATGGGACCTTAAGTCTACTTTCTTAGAAGAGCAAAAAAAAAAAAAAGGAGTGAAGAGCATTGAGCTTGAGTCCAGGTGCTCTGGCCTAGTAGCCTGGCATCAGCAGAATTGATTGCTCTTGCTACATGTTCAAGTCTGACCATTGCCTTTAGAATGCCCACAGAGAGCAGAACCTTCTCCTTTAGCTGACTTATTTTCTGCTTGAACATCCTGCTCTATCTGCCCCAGGAAGAGTAATTTGCTTCCAGGGTCCTTCCCATGACTTACATGGCTTCCACTTAATTATCGAGTTTTATGACACATATATAACAGTATTTTCCATAAGCAATCACCTATCATCCAGGTGTTCATGGATCCACATTGTACTTCGAAAACAGAGGAAAACTATGGACCCCTACATAAAGAACTAAATCTTCAAAATTTGCTTTCAAACCCATTTTCTCTTTCAGACAGAGATTTTTTCTCTGTCATGATGAATCTCACCCGGTGACAATCCTGCTGGCAAGCCCACTGTACTTCTCCTATAGTAATAGTTGATTTTTGCAATATTATACATGTTCCTTGCTCATATCCCTGACATGTTTTCTTGCATTTTTCCTAACAACCCTATTTGATAATAAACTCTTCAAGGGCAATGGCTTTTGCTTTCTTTAAAAAACTCCTTCAACAACCGGGGGTGGTGGCACACACCTGTAATCTTCCCTACTCAGAAGGCTGAGGCAGGATGAAGGCAAGTTTAGGGCCAGACTCAGCAACTTAGCAAGATCCTGTCCCAGAATTTAAAAAAATGATAAGGAGTGGGGATGTGGTAAAGTACTCCTGGGTCTTATTCCCAGTGCAAAAATATAATGAAACTTCCTACAACAGATGCAAGTTGAACTCTGGATTTGGAGTCAGTGACTCCATTTACCACCACTGGAACCCTTGACCCTTTCTAGTAACCCTTATCATTAGGTGGAGATTACCATGCCACCTGCACTGCCATCTCATATGATCAAATTAATGATAGCTTTCCAGGGCACTGCGTAAACTGCCAAGTCTCATGCAGATGCTATAGCAATTATGCTAAATAAATACTGCTGACAGATAAACCAGTAAAGGATAGGGTTTCAACAATTTTACCATCATCAACTACAATGCCTTTCAAGTTGTCTTCTCTGAGCATGTAGCTCATCCATAGAGCACTTGGGTAGCATGTGTAAGTCCCTGGCTTCAATCTCTAGCATGGCAAATAAAATAAAAATTATCATCTCTTATAGGGCTGGGGGTGTATCACAGTGCCTAGCATGCACAAGGTCCTGGGTTCAGGCTTCAGAATTGAAAAAAAAAAATCAATTCTTTTCAATCTCTGTGAAGAATCTGGGGCCTTAAACATAAATACATTAGGGTTAGGGAGTCACTAGAAACACATAAAGAAGAGCTAGCACAAAATCTCATTAAGACATGCTGGGGACAGCAACAAATGGTAAACCCACATCTTATCTAAAGCAGGGAGCTAGCACTAGATCCAGCTGATTTCCATCGTGTAGAAGAGTGAGACTATGGCCATGCAAAGCTGTAATCCATATTGTTATAAGTCAAATATCCAGATCTTTAAATCGTTGGTCTTTAATTCAGTTCTTAAATGTATAATTGTCAAGTGCCTCATCTATGGATATGCTATGTGTCCCAGGAGTTTTCAACTTAAGGCTCCATATTTTAAGCAATTGAATTTGTAAGAATAATCAACAAATGTTTTTGAGCTCCACTGAGAACTACTTCAGGACCAAGTTTTTTTTTGTTTTGCTTTTGTTGAGGTTTGTTTTTGAAGATATTCAAAACAATTATAAGACACGGGACTTATTATCAAAGGAGGGGGATGAATAATTCTCATGTGCCTAACATTTATTCAGTTTCTTTACCTACTTAATTAGTCTAAGGCAATAATTATAAATTTACAAGGTGATTACTACTTTCATAATTTTACTAATAATCAAGTTACAAGCTGTTGGCACAAGAGCACATGACAGAACTAGTAACTGGGGAAATAATCCTTTGAACTCTTTCCTGGTTATTGCCAAATATGTTTCTCCGTCATGGAAAGGAACTGAATAAAAAATCGAAGGCCTTGGGCTAGGGTGTGGCTTAGTGGTAATAAGTTGCCTACAATGTATAAGGCCCTGGCTTCCATCCTTAGCACTACAATCAATCAATTAATCAGTATTAAAATTAAGGCCTAGAGAATAATTGAAGCCACATGGTAGTGATACCTTAATAAGATGGAAGCCAAAGAGAAAAAAGGAAAGAAAAGGGACCTTATGAAAATAAAAGAGAGATCAGTAGACCAGAGGAAGGGAACCAGGTAAGGAAGGAGGGCAGGGAAAGTTGGGTATGGCGGAATGAAATGGACGAATTATGCATTGGGCATATATGAATATATCACAGAGAATCCTGCTATTATGTATAACTATAATATACCAATAAATTATAATGTGCCAGTAAAAATATTATCCAAAACAACTTTAGACAAAGGAAAAAACTGTTGAGGTAGATGTCACTCTGAATGTTAGCAGAGGAGGTGAGCCTCATGTTAGTTAAGACTTCACGAAGAGGAAGACAAGCCTCACTGAGAGCCAGGGTGAATATGAGCATCTTACAGGTCCTAATGAAGTTATTGTACTTTATGGTTTTTTTCCCCCTTTATCTTGCAACAAATACCCTTTAACTTAGGAGTTTCTGTTGGTTTTGTGTGACTAGATATTCACCCACCTTTTGGTAACAGCACCCTTCCTGTCTCTCCTTTGAGAACTCTCCTGTCCTGCCAATCTACTCTCCCAAGGCTCCTCTTCTGCTGTAGACAGAGTCACTGCAGAACAGCACGCTCATCCATGCAGAGATTGGAAGTGAGAGGGACTTGACTCCACAGAGGCCATGCTGGTATAATGGCGTCCCTTCAGTTCTACTCTTCAGAAGTAGAACTGTACTTTGTACTTTGTACTTTGGCCAGCAGATGCCCACAGCACCACACCTTGGCATGTTCTCTCCCTTCTCCAGTGTACTCTTGCTCATTCTCTATGCCTACTCCCTGGAATCATTTCCCAAATGAACTGCCTATTCCATGCCCTTGACCAGGGGAAATCCAGGTTAAGACATTTCTTCCACCCAGAGTCCCAAACTACCCTGCTGCCCATCCATCCCCAAACAAGATCATTTAGTTTTTTAATCTGCTTGACCTACTCTAATCATTTAAAAACTTCCCTTCTTCATTTATAATAGCTGGTGTACATTTCTGATTCTTTCTATCAAAAAATCCTAATGGATACATGATTTTATTTCAAATGTTCCTATATTATACCATTGGATAATATAAGAACAGTTCTGGACAACATAAAAGTATATAAATCTTACTGAAGATCAATGTGGCTATTGCTCTGGATGGCAAGAAATTCTGAAACATCTGACAGTATTATTAAATGACTCTGGAAAAACAAACATTATGAATGGGCTGTACAGTCATCTGGCAGTAATTCATGATGTTTCTGCCAATCCCCCCCTGGCAGGATGAACTGCTGGATTTCAGTACTGCCTGGGCATCTCTGACTTAAGACTCTTATGATTTTACACCTTCTCTATTACTCTCACCTACTGATTGTTTACATTAACTTTTGTTGTTTCTCATTTAAGACCTATTCCTATGATACAGGCATCCTCGGGGTGAAACATCAATTGCTTTCTAATTCTCCGGGGAAGTGCTGCTGAACAGATGCGATATTCAAAACTCACATCTTAGTTTTTACAAGACATCCTTTATCCACTAAATCATGCAGTTTTTCATTGCCACTTCAAATAAATGAGTTAGAAAATCGTTAAGTCCAAGCCTGTCTATCTATTAAGATTCATCTATCCATCTAGCTAGCTAGCTAATTAGCCAGTATCTTCCTTCCTCCTTCCTCCCTCCCTCCCTCTCTCTTTCTTTCTCTCCTCTCCTCTTTCTTTCATCGTCTGTCATTCTGTAATCTATCATTCTGTCTATCTACTAAGTGGCTCCAAATCTACAAGTGTTGCCCCGAAAAGTGGCTATTTTTTTCTAAAATCTGCATCCCAAATTGTAACTAGCAAATCTGCATTATTATAGTGCATCTGGTCCTTGTTAATTCTTAATCTGTTGTATCTTTTACTGTCATGATTTCACCAGATGTGGGAGTCTATCTCATAAGTTAATATCTTACATAAACTCCTCCAAAGAATTGTTGAAACAAACTTGAGACTCTTTGGCTCCCACCACTCTCCCCATACAGGAGCAGTCTATGTCTAGTTGACCAAATGCCAAGAAGGTTATAAAAATCTACTAAGAAACTTGCAAATGCATCCAAGGTTCTCCTCACCCTCACTGAGTATGTGCACTAGATTAACAAATGAAAAAAAGTGCTAAAAAAATATTCCAATATTTTATTAAAGATTAACTTATTTTTGAGAACTTTGCCAATACTTTGAAAAAAATTATTTTCCTCTCTTAAAATAGAACCACAAGTTTTATTTTCAACCATGGGTTCCAAAATGGAACTTGCCATTTGGAAAGCTTATCGAGACCTTCTAGAACAGTGGCTTCCAAAAAAATAGCTCATCATCAGAATCACCTAAGAGATGTTTAATAAAAAAAAAAGAAGATTCCAAGGTTCTACCCCACACTTATTGAAGCAGAATCTCTGGCAGGTAGAACCTACTTTCTCTGGTGATTCTGATATTCAGCCAGGTTTGAAAACCAAGGCTAAGTCTAGAGTCTGAACACTGAGTACTGCCTTAGCAGTTAACATTTTAGTGCCTGAGAATATACTTATATTCCATTAATTTCCTTCAGATTTATGCTTTGGAAGAAAGGCCGGGATAGGAAATCATTTGGCCATTTTATTATCCAAATCTTCCACTTTGAAAAAGGCCTTCACATAATTTAACAAGGTGCCCCAATGACAGATTTGTCCACTAGCATCTAGACCCTTTACTCCTGTAGTTAGTTCTGTTTGCTCCTCAATTGAACTGCACCTCCAAAAGCATGAGGACAGGCATGAGAAGATGGGAAGCTGTTTCCATCCTGGCTGAATCATCAGGATTGAGTCAGAAATCTGGAAAGGACCAGCAGCAGCCATCTGGTCCAACCCTGGCTTCATGTGGTTGTGATTTGCTTCTAGGAATTTCAAATCAGACAGAGTACATTGCTGGTGTTTCAATATCCCAATGGTGAGTGAATTCATCCTTAAGGTCACCTGGTACTGCACTTTAGCCAGTGTGTCCTGATTCCCAATGCAGGGAAAAGCACGACCCTCTCCAATCTCTTTCTAATTTAGAACAACATGAATAATGGGTTAATCCAACTAGGAACATGGTATCAAGAGAACCCTAGACAGAGTAAGGAAATCTTGATAGTAGTCTTAACACTGCCACTAACAATATGTAAACTCAGGCTAGTCATTAATATTCTTGCATCATAGGCTCCTCATCTGAAAATTGAAGAAATCAAATACTTCCTGGCTTGATGCTGTATATGTCTATCATTCCATCATTTAGTTAGTCCCTCACTGAGGCCCTTTCATGTGCTACTTAATTATCTGGGTGCTGGGTAAAAGAGAATGAGAGCAACATCCCTGACCACAAAGAACTTATATCCATAAGGAAAATGGGCAAATAATAAACATGGATTAATATGTAATTACACTGGTATCATTTCTATGGAGGAGGAGAAACATGTGGAGATAGTCTAAAGGCACTACTTAGGCTAGACTCTCTCCACACAAAGATCTCAAAATCACTGATATGTGGAAAGGCAGATGGCTCCTGCGTTCCAAGTATTTTCCAAATGGACTGATTGACCCATCAGTATTAGATTTTGGCAGCTTCTAGATGACCATATTTATGAGGAAGTGTCCAAGTTTGCTTGCAGAGCTATAAAAACATCTTCCAAGAAAACCAAAAGTGTTCCCAAACTTCAAAATCTAAAAACACATAATATCAGTTGTCAGCATTACCACTTGATTAGGAATTAATGAGAAGGTCAATATCATAAATTTAAGTTGTCAATAGGCATATGAGGTTGACACAGAAAAAGAACTCTAAGGCTACAAAGTATTCACTAAGCCTTCTCTCAAACATACATTTGTTGCAAAGGAACCTAACAGTATATGGATAACATGATCAAATTTATCACTTGGAAGGAAAAGCTCTTTCATGGTATCCTACTTCTGAAAACTGGAAGAGATGATAGCCTAATATTAATAAAAAGCTATTATTATTATTTATGATTATTATTATTTAATATTCATTAAAAGCTATTACATTACATTTGAACTTATAACCTGGCACTTGTAACTTTCCAGGTTCTTCATGGGTCAGTTATCAAATATGATTTACCAACAAGTCTGTGAGGCAAGTGGGATGATAGGTGGTATCATGTGACCACCTAAAAGAAAACTATGGGTTAAAGAAGTTGAGTGAGTCATCCCCCAACTATTTAGTGAATGGGCAGATGTGAAGTACATGTGTACACACACACACACACACACACACACTCACCATAATTTGTATCTTTGTATCCATACTAAAAGGGAAGCCTTATAAGCACTAGTAATGACAAAGTCCACAAGGAATAGTTTACATGGAGAAAATCGACTACAGCTAGTCTCTGATCATTACATTCTTTCTAACAAAGCTGAGCTGCCTGTGGCTATACTCAGTGCTGGAGTAGGTAGATACTATATGCCTGTTTTGCTTATTTGTTTGCAAAGAGAAGGTCTTAAGTAAGACATTTTAGTTCTTTGATTTTATTCAAAATCACTCACTATTATTAGTATTAGCAGTAGCTTTGCCATCATAATTTTCATTATTTCTTTGGGATAAAAATTTAAACCCAAAGCTGGTCACATAAGTGATGACAAACCCTTGTTCCATCGCCCAAGGTTCATTCTTGGCAATCCTTCATGAGTTTACCTGCAATTTCAAGTATGAAAGCCCTTACTCACACAGTTTGAAGCAGAATCCTCAGAATCCCCAGAAAGGACTAGCATTCCTACACATGTGAATAACAGAAATCAGTTTCTGTCAGCTGAATTGACCTCATTAGATGATCAGAAATCTTGATTCTATAACAGATTGAGGAGTGAATATTCTTTTTTAAATATATTTTCCTCTCAGCACTTACACAAAAGGCGAAGATTTTGACGTAATTAAATAGGGTCAGGCATTATGAGAAGCTCCTTATTGTTTTTGTTCTCCTAAAAACAATTAGGAATCCATTCACTATATTCATTGATGGACACCAGTTCATTCAATGGGTCACTGTGCTTCCTGTAACTCAGTCTTCCCACACTTTTTCACAAGGGCTGTCATTGGCTGGGACCCTCTTTCAGGAGGCCAGCCCTTGAAGAAACAATGACTATAGCTTTTCTGAATTACACCCTGGAAAACACAGCCCAGCATGCAGCAGGGGTAAAAGGTAGTGCCCAGCCCTACATCTTTGAAAGCATGGCTTAAAAATAGCCCAGGGCACTTTCCTGTTTGGAGAACTCAGTAACAGCTGTTCATAGCCCACATTTCTTTCATACCTCCCTCCTGACCACAGAGAAAAATACAAACTAGCACTGCCTGTAGAAATGGACATTATTCAACTTTCATGCTCTTCAAAAATAGTACAGGAAGAGTCACAGACACAATGAAGGGAAAAGTGAGGAAAACTTAGGAGGAATAGAGAGAGTAGGGAGGAGATACTTTTAAACAATGAAAAGTTTAAAATAAGCAGGGAGGCAGGAAAGAAAGGGCAGAATTTGAAAAGGTTGCCTCTGAGATGTGGTAAGAAAAGGGCACTGCAGTGGAATCATCAAAATCGAGGTATTTGAGGGGATCTGAGGCTAATGAGCCATGTTTTCTTGAGGATGGCCCTTAACATTTCCAAGCCTTTAGAAAATGAGTGGTGGAAATAGAGCTAGCCAGTCTCTAAAAATTTGTTCTACTTCTAACAATGTTATATTATGTGAAAGCATAGAGAACATGGGCTATGAGGAGGGAAGGAGTTGGGAGGAACATGAATTTACCCTCTTAATGTGTAAGAATCAGTCCCCTGGTGGGGGCCGTAAGTGGTCTAAAGATGAGGCAAACAGGCACACCAGGCTTCATGACTGCCTCTTTCCCCCATCCGGAGGGGCTGCTTATGAACATGGTAAGAGAGCGGTTCTACTCACAAACCAGAGTTAATGCCCTCAGGAAGCTATAGGGTTCAATTCTCAAAGATCTATTGCCGCAGCCTGGCTGGGCACAAAATCACGAGCCACTCACACCTTGTAGATTCAAACATCAACTCTTTATTCCCGAACTCACACCGGCACTCTACAAACACGTTCTGCGAAATCCACGTTCCGGGCCCCAATCACGTTCTGGGCAAAATCCCAAATACTCTCTGAATCCCACGAGAACTCGGGGACTCAAGGAGCAGGCGCGCCTGAGGCAGCAGGATATGCCCTATTCCCAGCAGGGTACACCTTAAACCTGGAACCGCCCTAAACCCGGATTGTCCTAAACCGGGAACGCCCTAAACCCGGATCCGCCCTGGTCCTTGAGCAAGGTCACCTTACATGCAATGACACTGCAAATGACCTGGGTCATGCCATGCATCATTCTTACTTAGCAATGGCCCTCAGCAATCTATAATCACAAAACTCCCTCCTGTCTTTCCTTCCTCAGGCTTAAAAATTCAAGATGGCAGAATCCATGGCTTTTGACCATAGGTTACATAGTGCAGGGTAAAGAGCTCAGGTTTTGGAATTAGTCAACTCTAAGCACTAGACCTGTAATATCTGGTAAATTGTTTCATTTTATCTGAACTTATTTTTTTTTAATTTTCCTAAATGGAGATAAAATGGCAGTTATAATTGTGGTTATCAAAGTGCATGACCTAGAATAAACACATGATATATATCATCATTTGTCAGTGTTATTTTCATGAAATATTTCACTTACATAACTTGAAGATATGTATTTTGTTTGTTTTTCCCAGGACCTTTAACCTCGTGAGTCATCCTTTCATCTTTGATGAAAAAAGACAAAAAATCAAATAATCAAAACCAACTATACAAAAACCTTATAACATGGACTGGTCAAGTAGCAGTTGATCAGGCATTCATTAAAGCTCTATCAAGCATGCAAAAATCAGTCTTAATCTCCTTGTATGGATCACTTAGTTGACTAAACCTAAACACTTTAAAGCAGGACAACTGTTTGATAGTTAGAGCTTTTCAGGGCCGCAAACATGAATTTTTCCATCCAGTCTAAGCATACAGAGTATTTTCCTTACACCTCTACCCTCCCATCTAAATAAATAAATAGGTATAATAAATAAATATACAGACTGACAGATATAGCACATCTTTATTTTGGCCCTCTCAAGACGACAGACATTTTCCTGTTTTCTGCTGTGGTTGAACTGTGCTGGAAAATTAACTAAAAATAAATAGAAACTAGACACATAAGCACTTATCTGTAGTGAAGATCCTAACATGCATGTCAGCCTGTTGGTAGATATGGGGGAATCAGATTATCTAAAAAGTCCCCCAAGGACAAATCATTCTAAGGGAGAGGAGACTTGGAATTGTTGATATTCAATGAGATAAAAATTTTAAGTCAGTTACATAGGAGATCCTTCCTGCTAGGGAAAGAATACACAATCTCCTTTCAGAAGCGTATCTGAGAGGTCCTGCGAGAAAGCAAGTCTTTGGTAGAACTGCATTTTTCTTTTTTACCTTTTTCTTTCTTTCTTTTCTTTTTATTCTTTTTCTTTCTTTCTTTCTTTCTTTTTTTTTTTTTTTTTACTAATTTTCATTTCAAACTCACACTGGCATGGTTCTTACAGAAAAATAGAATATAAATTTTAAAGTAGCAAGAAACCTTTACAACCTTCAGTTGAACTCCTTCATATTATTTGCCCACCTAACTACCTGTCTATATTTTCATCCCTGCCTTTATTTTTTCTTGTGGTGTTGGGGATTGAACCCAAGGCCTTGTGCATTCCAGGCAATCATTTTACCACTGAGCCATACCTCCAGCCTTCTTATCTATATTTTGAAGTAATCCCTGAATTACATACTCAGTGTAGTGAAATCACATTCCAACATATGACTTTGGTGTTTTGGTTTGTGGTGGTGGTCATAGGTTTTTGTTGGATACTAAATAGATTTATGTAAATGCCTAAGGCCTTAAGTGCTGGAGGCTTTCTTTCAAATGGACAGAACAATGGGTGCTAGTACAAAAAATAGAAGATCCAGGATCCCAGATTCCATGTAAGTGGTATAAACTGGGATAATCAGTGGCTTAAAGGTATGGGTTTAACTTTAACTGGGAAATAGCCAGTCTTTGAAGGGGACATTTCCAGGGACTAAGCAAAGGTGACTGTGGAGAATAGTTCAGTATGCTAATAGAAGGGGAACCAAGGAATCTCAAGAGAAAGGGCACCAGTCCTACAAATGGTCAAGGACCAACTCTGAGTTATCCCCTCTTGACATCATTTATCAAATGTCCAAGTTAGAAGCACCCATTAAGAACCTTCCGTCTACCCAACATCAGTGGTGAAAATCCTGGAGTTGGGTGCAGCTAAGTGTTGAGTGACCCTCACTACTACTTTCTGATAAGAATCTAAGACACGTCACCAAGAATGGGGGATGGAGAACAATTGTGGTGATATTAGTTTCTCTGGATCCCTATGGAAATACCATTGCCACGTGATTCCAAAGCTGGTCCAGAAAAGAAACACACGTGAATCCAACCAACA
The DNA here is from genome assembly GCF_001458135.2 of Marmota marmota marmota. NCBI lineage: Eukaryota > Metazoa > Chordata > Mammalia > Rodentia > Sciuridae > Marmota > Marmota marmota. The sequence continues at coordinate 6,994,527 of NW_026000021.1, forward strand.
CTGATTTTAGATTTCTCATGTCTACCAAGGGAGCAATAAAGACCTGCCCCGTGGTAATAGCAGTATGTGCAGAAAAGTCCAAAAAGTTCACCAAGGTCACCATTAAATTCAACAGCATCTCTGAACAAGTGGAGCCAAGGGAGAGAAGAACAGCAAAGGGCAAGGGCAAAGGAACCCATCAGAAATTCAAAACATACTCTACTTTATAGATAATGTTCTGCACAGTCAGCATGTCAGTGGAAAGGTTCCAAGTGGAGAGGTGAGTGTTTGCTCAGAAGGAAAGTCAAGTAAGGACACTGGGTTGCGGGGAACCTTATGTATCATCATTGAGCATAAACCATTATTTTTAATACTGCTGCACAGAAGAATAAGTCAGATCCAGGCTGCTAGCCCCAGGAACGCAGAACCAACACAATTGATTACAAGTTATTCTGGTGATGAATTCCAAGGAAATGTCCACTTTTAGCCAATCTTCTTTGTGGATGGAAATCCTAGCTGTTCTGCTTGGTATTCACTGAGTTCATACTCTGCATTCTAAGGTTTCTGTTAGGAGCTATGATTTTTTTCCTTGAGGAGAAGTCTAAAGTAGAGAGGACTGTGTACTTTCCCAAAATAACTAGGGAAAAGCAGAACTCTAAGCAGTGGGAATGGAAAAAGAACTGAATTCGCTATTGAGAGACAGAATTTGAGACATTCTCAAACTCACCTGACATTCACCTCAGGTTCCTTATTGTGCAGCAGCCGTTCATTCAATAATTCATTCAATAAATATTTAGTAGACATTTATTTTGTGCCAGGCCTGGTTTCAGGCACCAAAGAAATGGTAATAAAGCTGCTCTTGTGGAGCTTGCCACCAGGTGTGCAAGACAGACAGTACACATATAAATAAGTATATAATGTTATGTCAGGGAAGGAAATTGCTCTGAATGAAACTGTCACAGGAATGGGGGTTCCTGTGTGCCTGGCCTGAGCTCGTTCACATAAAGCACTCAGGGAAGGCTCTCCAGGAGGTAGCAATTGAGCAGAAATCCTGTAAAATGGGGGAAAGAGTCTGATAATATGAAAAGAAATAGCTGGCTTTCCTCTCAGGAGACATGGACATAATTTAAGGGCTGCCCCAGATGATCAATATGGCTGCCAAATGGGGAGAGCTGAGGTGAAAGGGAGACAATGGCTCCTTCCTATGGGGTTCAGCATATTGCTTGCCACAAAAGGGCCCTCTGTTTGCTTGGGTCTGATGATAACGGATTGTGAAAGTTTAAGGTGTTTCCTTGTAAATATGACTTTCACACAGTTTTACTGATCCTATTATAGGCAAGGCTGCTTTTCCATCTCCTTTCCACGTTACTTTCCATTGGAATCCCCACCTCCTAGAAGCCCTTCGGTAAGGCCTTCCCAGACACTTCAGGCCAAACTTCTGGCTCCCTTCTCTGATCCAGTACCAGTCTAGACTGTATCACTCCCAGGGCAGCTGCCTTGCCAGTGTCTGATTCTTGGATCTTGTTGTTGTTTGTGTGTTGGTCCCTCTTGTGGCCAGAGAGGCCCTCCAACAAAATGTGGGCTTTGTAATCAGGAAGAACTTAACTCTGATTGCAGTTTCACCACCTACTACTTGTAAACTGGTTTTTCAACCTCCTCTGCACAATGGGGATGACAGCACCAGCACCTACTCTGTGGTGTGGTGTGAAAAGGATTTGGATAGAGAATGCTTGGTAATGGGAGTTGTGGCCAGCAAGTCTCTAGGTTCTTATGGAGAAGGGGACAGTGCCTGGGATTTTAGGTTTTATCCCACAGTAGTATAACACAATATGTTTCCTATCAGTGGGTCTTTGATGGTAACTTTACACACTCCAAAGTTCACTGGATTTGGAATTGTGAGAGACTGATTATTTTCTAGGTTCTGTTACTTATCAACTAGATAATCAAGAACAGAAGTCATATAACTCTTCATCAGCTTCCTTGTATATAAAATAAGGCGAATTCTGCCAACCTCACAGGGGTGTTATACATGATCCATGAGGTAATATATGAAAAGAAGAGAGCATTTCTCGTTCCAGAAGACTGATTCTACGATTTTTAGCTTAGTGATTGTTATGTTTTAGATGTAAGGTGTCCCCCAAAAGCTCATATGTGAGACAATGCAAGAAGGTTCAGAGAAGAAATGATTGAGTCACTAAAGCTTTAACCCAATCAGTAAATTAATCACCTGATGGAATTAATTAAGTGGTAACTGAAGGCAGTTAGGGTGTGGTTAGAGGAGGTGGGGCATTGTAGCATGGCTTTGGGGTATATATTTTGTATCTGGTTAGTGGATTCTCTCTCTGCTTTCTGATCATCATGTGATCCACATCCCTCTGCCATACTCTTCTGCCATGATGTTCAGCCTCACTTTGAGCCCTGAGGAATGGAGCTTGCTGTCTATGGATTGAGACCTCTAAAACTGTGAGCCCCCAAATAAACTTTTCTTCCCCTAAAATTGTTCTGGTTAGATCTTTTAGACACAGCAGTATAAAAGGTAACTAAAAAAGAAATTGGTACTAGAAGTGGGGTCATTACCATGGCTAACCTAACCATGTTGTTTCAGAATTTTTTTGGAGCTTTCTGGAATTGGTGTGGGACATTTTGAGATGCTTAGCACTGCAAGCTGAAAATGTTTTAGACTGGTGTAAATGGAGATTAATGGCTGATTCTGGTGAGAGCTCAGAAGACCAGAATACCAATAGGACCATGGATAATAAAGACAGGGCTTGAGAATGTTCAGGAAAGGAGGACTCTATTGGAATTTGGACTAGAGGACATTTATGTTATGTTCTGGCTGAGAAGTTATCTGCATTTTGCCCATGTCTTGAGACTTTCTGTGAGGCTGATTTTAAAAGCCATGGACTTCTTAATCTGGTTGAAGAAATTTGTAGACAGCAAATCTTTCAGGCAGTGGTGTGTATACTGCTGGCAGCTTTTAGCAAAAATTTATTTTGATAATCAAGAGCAAAAAGTAGAGCAGAAATATTTGAAAAAGTTGGACTTGAAAGGCAGGAGTAAAACTGGGGCTAAGGAGGTTGTGATTGCTAAAGACATTACTGCCACAAAAGAAATGCCAAAGACTTGCACAGAAACAATATGGCTTGAGGGCATCTCAGGAACTGTCATGACCACACCAATCTCAGACTCAAGGAATTAAAAGTAAAAATGATCTTGAGAAGAGACCAGTGGAGTACCTTTCTTGCGAAAGGAGACCTAAGAAGTTTTTTCAACATGCTCAGCCACCCAGGCACTCAGAGCCTGCTGCAGCCACCGTCCCTAGAGGCTTGGCTACTGCTCAAAATGGCAGCTGACCTCAGCATCAACCATGTGGTGCTGCTTCGGCAATATTGCAGGATGCTGGAGTTACAGGGTCATGGAGGCTTTCACTAAGATTTAAAATGAAGGTCTGGGAGGCCTGGCAGAGTTCAGGGTCAAAGTCCCTGCAGGCAACCCCTGAGAGGGCAATGTGTGGAGATTTGAGGAGAAAGCCAAAGCTGCAGTTGAGATCCCCGAGATTAAGAAATGCCAGTAATGTGAGACATTGTCCTATGAAAGCTCCAGGAATTGAGCAGGCAGGAGCCAACAGGAAGGTCACTTGGGCTGCAACCAACAACGCCACATGGATGGATCTGTATAAGCCCTGTGGACAGAACATAATGATGATATGTGCACCAGATGCTGGAAATGGAGCTACAGGATTTGTTTGCCCAACTGGATTTCAGTCTTGCATTGGTCTTGTACCTTCTTTCTATGACCCTATTCTTGTGAGTGAAAATGTTTATTCTCTACCTTTATATATTGGATACTTGTAAATTGCTTTTAATTTTACAGGAGCTCACAATGTGAGATTGCCTTGAGCCTCAGAGAAGACTTTGGACTTGAACTTTGAGCAATCTTTGAACTGTTGAGATTATGGGGACTCTTAGGAGTGAACTAAATGTCTTTTGCATTGTCAGATAAGTGTGAGCTTTGGGGGGCCAGGGGAAGAATATTACGGTTTGGATCTAAGGTGTCTCCCAAAAGCTCATGTGTGAGACAATGCAAGAAAGTTTGGAGAAGAAACAATTGGGTAATGAAAGACTTAACCCAAGCAGTGAATTAATCACCTGATGGGATTGAGTGGTAATTGAAGACAATTGGGGTGTGGCTATAGGATGTAGGACATGGGGACATGGCTTTGGGGTATATAGTTTTATTTGGCAAGTGGAGATCTCTCTCTCTCTCTCTCTGCTTTCTGATCATCCTGTGATCTGCCACATTCTTTTGCCATGATGTTCAGCCCCACCTTGAGCCCTGAGGAATGGAGTCTGCTGTCTTTGTACTGAAACCACAAGCCCCCAAATAAGCTTTTCCTCCTCTACAATCGTTCTGGTCAGTACCTTTAGTCACAGCAGTGACTAAAACAGTGATTTAATACAAACCTCAGTTATATGAATCCAAATTTCCTTTAAAAAGAAATCAATAGACCAAGTACTCAGCACCTTTCTCTGATGACCCGTTCCTAGGCTAGAAGACCAGGGAGTGGTCTGGGCCATCTGGTTGTTACCCAGAATAGAAGCCAAAGAGAGAGGCCCAATGCTTAAGGAATATGTGACTCAGCTCATGGCTATCAGAAACCAGTGTGTTTCATTCCAAGGTCATTAGTAATCTCTGCACTGGTAAATCTGACAAATTGCTTTGTATTAGTTTCAGCTTAAGATCATCTACCTGAAGCAGTCATATGATGTTATAAATATCTCACTACGTGGCAGTACAAAGTTGGGTGTATCTAAGGAAGGTCACTGTGCCCTAATAGATGTGCTCAGCAACTTTTTTTCAATTCTAAATAAGACTCTGTCCTTGATGGAACTTAAATTTTGCTGATATAGTTTGGATGTTTTGGAGAGAGCTGGATGTACAACAGTTGAAGAATAAGGTAGGGGAGCATGCCAAGACAATCGGCTTGTAGGGGAGAAAGAAATGAGACTGGGTATAGGAAAAAGGGTGGGTAGCTGATAAGTAACAAGGACCACTGACCATGAGCCAAGCATCTCCATATTATTCAAGACTGCTACATAATCCTCACCATGACTTTAGCAAGCATGTGAAATCTGGGAAAAGTATTGGTCCTATTAAAATATTCTGTAAACACAACCTATGGGCACCATGAGAGGAATAAATTTTGTCTGTTTTGTTTACTGAAGGGTCTCAAGTACTGAGAATGGTGTCCGGCACATAGTAGGTGCTCAATAAGTATGAAAATATGAACAAATTAATGAGAATCCTGTTTTGGGGTTTCCTGCTGGATTCCTAATTTATTTGATATTGCAAAGCACTTTGTGGTTAGTTATAAGCCTGTACATTATTAAGAATGCTTCACTAGGTTACTCTTTCTATTTGTTTCAGCATGGATAAAAATAATTATAACAGGTAGTGCCATCTAAAGAAAGTAAAATGAGCAGACTGAATCAATAATGTGACCAAGGTCAGGCAGTGACAAATTGGAGTCTCAGGCAGGTCCAAGACCAGCCAACAGCAGTCTTCTTCTACTTCACCTGAAGCCCATCTGTTCATACTCTGGGAGGCAGTAGAATGTAAGTACAGAGGTCAAAATTTCCTTACCTGCCCAAGAAGTATTCTAACATCAGGAAAGTTTGGGTTTATGAGAATAAGTTAGTAGTCCTTTAACCTGGCCTATGTGAAACTCATTCTTCCACTGTTCTTCCTGTTCAGAAATGATGTAGTCATTGCAAGCTGTGCACTGTGAAGCAAGAGGCCCACAGGGGACACCTTCCCATTTATTTTTACCATTTGCCTTTGCGATTTGAGATGGATCCCATACTGTACCTTACCTGTTGATCCTCATCTAGCCAAAAATCATATGGCTTTACCAACAAGTTTTCTATCAAGGCCTCATTTCTTCCATAACCAAAACCTCAGACATAGGACTTCTCCATTTCCTTTACCTCTTGTTTATCAAGATCTATCAGTTCTTTCTCCCATAACACCCTTCTCCTGTGCATTCCCATGCATTGACCTTCACTCAGCCTTTTGGGAGGTCTTCTCTAAATCAGCAGAAATACTTCAAAACCAGTCTCCATGCCTCAAGTCACATAGCCCTTCAATCCATTTTCCATACTTCTACCCTACAAGTGATTCTAAAGGATCCTGACTGAATTTCATTGTATAGGGAAAGGCGGTTCCTTAGCACAAGAACACACCAACTTTCATTGCAGCTGACACAGAGATGGTGCAGAGATTACACATTCCAAATGAGCTGATAAGTGGCCTTTACCTGCAAAAGTAGTTGGGCTGGATTCATCTGAGTTTTGTAAAGTCCAACAAAAGAGCAGCACCTTCAGCTACTGCAACTGCTATTTCATAGCAGCCATTTCTGAAGGGCTGTAGCTACTTGGGCATTGAACCAGCTCCAAGCTATTGAAGGGCAAGAAGGATTTGTTCCAAAGACATGGCAGTGGAAGGGGATGGTGGAGGCTTAATTAGTCACACCTAGGAATAAACTTGCTAACTCATGTGGGTAGTGTAAACAGTATATTTGGATGAAAACACCAGCCAAAAATGACATTTAAAATACACATTTTAAATTAAACATTTCCTTGCTGGCTACTTCCAGGAAAAATTTTATGACTGCCTCATATAATGTCAAAATGTCTCAAGATCTAAATTAAATTAAATAGTACACTTGCTTTGACAGATCATGTGTTTATTCAGAAGTTCATTCAATCCAGGAACATGCACAAAATCTAACATATTCAAGGCTACAATTTTTTTTTCCACTGGCTATTTTAGTCAAATGTATCAGACAAATTCTTTTGGAGGTGATGATACCAGCAAACAAGGCCAGGTTCTTGACATTATTTACAGACAAGCAGATGTTACTTGCTTAACAAAGCAGCCCTGTCCAATCCCTCTAAAGTCTCTGACTGACAACAGCAGGAAAAATGTCTTACAGAATAAGGGGAAACTTATTCAGTAGGTGAAACAGTAGGTGTTATCACCTGTTACCCGGCAACACATGAGCATCTCTTGAATGAAAGCCTGGGATGCTTGTTAATTTCAGAACCTGCTCTGTAAAATTACATTTTTACCATCCTTCATGGTCAGGGCCAACCCAAAATCTTTTCCCAAGTCTACTCTCAGTTCTTTAGCTCATGTTGCTCTTTCATTCCTCGACCACTTATAGAACAATTACCTGCACCTCTTAAGTCTGCATTAAGTCACATATATTCTGGAAACTAGAAAAGACACCTGAAAAAAATTATAACAGTGCTAAGAACATGGCACCTACTTTAAAAGTGCTTTCTGATCTTTGTGGCCTATTTCCTGTTGCGCAGCATATGCAGACTAGGAGTACCACCCAGACCTGCTGAATCAGAAACTCTGAGGATGAAGCCAGTAAATGGTGATTTAATGAGTCTTCTAGGTGATTTACTATTTATGATTTTTTAATTGAATAACTGCTATACTAGAAAAATCTGTATCTATTTGGAAAAATTTGATTGCCTTATAGAGAAAACATAGAGGCTCCTATTCCAAGTATTTTTATATTTAAAAAAATTTCAACTACATTCATAAAAAAAACAATTTCTTGGCAAAAGTAGACAGAGTAAGAGTGGGCATCTAAAAAAAAATAATTATAAAAATAAAAACAAACAATAATAAAAGAAAAAAAACCCAGAGAACTGTATTTCCAATGGAGCAATATAGATGATATTTCTAATTATCAAGAGAATTACTCAACACTGATTGTCAATACAATCACAAACTCTTGAATTGATTCATTCTCTGTGCTGAATGGATGTGCAGAGCTTATTCCCATGGAAACCAAGTGCTATACAGATTGACAGCGTTATAGAGCATATAACTGAGCTAAAGCAATTGCCAATTTTAAAAGATTAGCATTGACAATTTGATGCAACACATTTATTTTCCAAATATCAAAAGTGTCTCATCTACATTCAAGAATAAAGAATTGTCAAAATTTGATTTAAGAGAAAAGAAAAATACTCACTGCAACATAGCATATTATCTTTGAGCTCTGGCCAGAATGAAGCAGAAGCTCTGTTTTCTTAATACTCCCCTAATTACAAGGAGACTGTTTTGAATGTTGGTATTAAAATGGTTGCTATGGCTTCCTGCCTGAAAGTCCAGTGTGCCAAGCTATGAATGGGCTGAATAAGTTGCTCTCACGTGGGGTTTCACACCAAAAACCCCTGCCACAGAGCATCCCATTAGGAAGGACACTGGGAAGTAACAGTGCTAACAGAGGCCCCACTTCCCTTACTTCCCCTGACACTCCATCCATGGCTTCTCACTAACCACCTCATCAGGCAGGATGCACTTCCTGTTTAAGGAAGAGCTACTTCCCAGGGCAGCAGATCTGCTGTCTGCTGTTTCAGAGCACAGAGAACCACGGGGAAGTTGGTTTAAAACTCCAAAAGATTTGTTGGTTCTTTGGGCAATTTTAGTATTCCCAAATTTTAAATATGACTGTGACCATAAGGAAAGAAGGCAAATGAGAAGTTCAAAGCAGAGCCAACTACACTCAGATATGGCCTTTGTCATTGGTAAATAAAAGAGACGTAACCACAAGGCATTTCCTCTCTATGTTCTCGGAGAGATAGAAAGAACCTCAGGTACCACAAACAGGCATGTTAAAGATGAGCAAATACAGTCCCTAGAGCTGTGCTTAGGTTGAATATCTATTCAGATATCTAAGACCCCGTCTAGTGTTAAAATCCTCCACTCCTCTGATGTTGAAGTTTCTCATAGGGAATAAGCCTTTGAATGTGCATGCTCAATTTTAGTGATTTAGGTTTTTGTTGGGGGGAAAACCAGCCATCCACCAGCAACATATGTTCCAGCATTTGAGGTGGTTTTAATTGACATTTAGCACTTGAGAGCTGTGAGGGGTAGTTTCCAGAGCCTGGAAAAGTTAAGGTAAGAGCTGCATTTTTTGTGGTGAGTCAAGTGCTGAATGAAACTGGGGGAGTGGATGACTTGAAAAATCCATGGACTCCCTTTCAGGACATTGACATTTACACACAATTAGGCAGAACACGTGTAAGGGAAGGAATAGAGAGGGCAGAGGTAAGAGGAGGGGGAGGAATTTAAAAAGGAAGGAAGTAGAGAGGGAAAAAAAGAGTGATGAAGGCTGCAGTGGCACACACCTGTAATCCCAGCGGCTCAGGAGGCTGAGTCAGGAGGATCGCGAGTTCAAAGCCAGCCTCAGCAAAAGCAAGGTGCTAAGGAACTCAGTGAGACCCTGTCTCTAAATAAAATACAAAATAGGGCTGGGATGTGGCTCAGTGGTCCAGTGCCCCTGAGTTCAATCCCTGGTACTCCTCCCCCCTGCCAAAAAAAAAGAAAGATCGAGTGAGAAAAAGGAAAGCAAAACTGCAGCAAAGACATTCTGTAAAAGAAAGAGGAAGTGATTTTCACCACATGTCTTTCATTCAATCGTGCCAAGCTGTAGGAAGGGGAAGGAGTTTGTCCTCTTTCTCCAAAAGGCCATGCCCTCACACCTGGCAGCTTGATATGATTACCTCACCAGCCTTGAGTATCTTGGCTTCTACAGATTCCATTGTTTTATGGCTCCAAGAATATCTCAGAGCTTTTGGAAATCTAGCAGGTCTGTGACCTCTTGAATCAAGGAACTGTTGGCTGACAACACTGAGTTGTAATACAGGTTCCCAAGCCAAGATAGTTTACTTTGCATGGGGAGTAGGCATGCCAGCTATCAACAGCTTTATCTTTTAGTCGACCACTTTTGCAGATGTGGTCAAAGTCATATAAGGGCTCATACCAAAGAATCATGAGATATCTTTGGATTTGAGACCCAGTGCCAAATTGGCAAAATGAACCACATTTCATTCAGGAGGAAGTTTTCTATTACCTGAAGGTGAGATAAATATTTAACTTGCAAAGCTTATTTGCAAGTTAAACTGCTATTATGGCAAAGGGAAATACCCAAGTTTTTCTGTCTCCATCATCTTTGGGTTCTAAAAATGCACAAGCTAGATGGAATCTCTTCAACACATTTTCAAAAGGTTGTGAAATGGGACCAATGTCAAATGGACACATCTTCTTGCCACCTAACAGAGGACAAAACCCAGCCTAGGACTCAATGCAGGGTGTTAAAGCCCCACAAAAGCCCATGTATTTTTATTTTCCAGATTCATGAATTTTCAGAGGTGAAGGGTTCCCAACTTGTTTGGGACCTAAGGCTATATTTCCAAATAGTTTCTCTGATAATTCACAAGGATTTAGAAAAGCAAATACTAAACATTTACAAGTTTGGGCTTGATTACCTAGAAATCTGAAGCTTGAATCATCATGCAGGGAAAATCCAAACTCTTATGAAAGGGAAGTGCTGCTTTAAAGAGCTTGGATGTCTGATTTTAGATCTGCAAAGAAATGCAAATTACAAATGATTTATTTCTTCTGCCAAGCAGACTGAGAGAGAGAGAGTTCTATTAACTGTTAATTCAATTACAGTATGAATTTTAAAAGCCTTATGTTCCAGTCCTTTCAGAAAATATTCAGTCACTCACACAATCTACAATTTACTTCAGAATTTCCCATTCTGTAGGTTTGCCTTATGTTCAACCCTTCTGAAGTTCACAGAATGGTAAGTGACAAAATTTCACCTCGTTTACAACTCAAGCATGCTCATCATAGCAGACACTGCACAGTTGACAAGTGTCTTTCTGCAGCAGAGTTTTGGAAAGCCCAAGATTTCTGAGGGACAAAGCACCTGGGAGGTCTATAAACTAGACAGAGTAAGAATTTATCTCGAACATCAAATGTCAACTGGAATGGCCACATCCTTTTGAGGCAGCAGTGCCCTACAGCAAAACAGAATCCTTAAATTGATTGCAAAGCTAACAGGGTGGCTTTGGGCAAAGTGGGGACTCTAAACATTAAAGTAGGATTGCAAAATGACTTGGAAAAAAATTTCATCTTGACACATGCTAGACAAATCTAAGTAAATATTTTTTCCTCAGGTAACAGAATAAATGATCTAATAGTGAATTTTTTTTCTCAGTGTTGTTTTATACATAAATTTCTTGTGATGGTGATGTATTTGTGACATAGATTTCTTCCCTATAATACCTGTCTTTTCCCTGGTGCCTGATGCCTGCACTTCCAACCTCAGCCATGTCTACCTTTTTTCCTTACTTAAGTGCAACACAGAGGAGGAGGCACACCATGCTTTATCAGTCGTTTTGAAAACCCTTCTCTAGAGCTTTGCTGAAAACACTGTGATGGCTGGGACCTTGCATTTTCCTTCTTTGATTTTTCCCTGTAGTACCTCCTCTTGTGCTTCGCGCGTTCAATATCACAGAATCACTCAGGTACAAGGAGCTTGACAGATCACTGGGTCCCTTTTTCTGATCACACAGACAAAAAAAGGTAAAGCTGAAGCTTTAAAGGTAAAGCTGAAGATGAGAAGTGAGACTTGTCTTGAGTGACTCAGCCCATTACTGACAGCTGAGATCAGAAGCCCACAGACATAGACATCCTTAACTATTTACTGAGTCCCATAGTGTGCTGGGCATTGTATCGTACATTGGGAACATACGTAGGATGATTACAAATATCTTGTCCTATAGCAGCCCATAATCTTAGTAAGTTGACATACTCAAAACCCAATGATTACAATGAATCCACCAAGTGTAACTGTAACAGTGAGTTATTAAAGAACTCTTCTTGACACAGTCTAAGGAAGTTTAGTAACTGAGAGATAAAAATAAATTCCTTACAAATCTCACCTAAAAAGAAGTATTAGAACATACATCACACAGACAAGTTCTCAAGACTGCAGCAAATTTGACTTTACTGATTTTGTCCATTTATAGAATCTGAATAGAGATTATATAGTCATATACTCAGAACTAAAGTTGTGCTTATTCACGTATTTAGTTGTGTTAGGTATGTGTACAAAGAATATAGACACAGGAATAATGATTTGATTATTCCTACTGCTCAGATCTAACTGGTTAATATTAATAATGGCTAGGCTATTAACTTTTCTAAGGGATCAATTTGTACATTGTCACGGATGATGGTGAATCTCATTCAAGTGAGAAACCCAACTCTATTCAATTTTCCAGGAATTCTCTCAGATAATTAGTCTCAAGAAATAGCACCACATGGCACCTTGCCATTTTCTAGTCCTCCTGGGAATATCCAAAAAGAGACACTAACCACAAAATTCAATAGGGAGGTGGCATTAACATGAGATACTCAACATGCTGTCTTTGCTTCTTGGGAGTATTAAGGCACCTGGATTTTTGATGCCCATTTATCGCCCTGACTTGTGCTTTCAGTGACAACTGCTGTGATGTCCAGCTCTGGGTTTCTTCAATATTTCAGAACTCCATGAGGGCTCTGTCTGGTCTGTTTGCAAGTATCTTCCTCTGGACTATACACATCCTTCTCATGTGGACTGGGTTTATCCAGTTTTAGAGATGGGCCAGAAATGCATTGCTTGGGGGATGATGTGCTCCTCTCAGTACCCTTGCTTACTCTTGTATCCATTCAGTCACCATGGATTATGGGTTCTTTCTCATGCTGGGACACCAAATACATGCTGGCTGATTTCTGAGGGCTTTTAATGCAAAGAGGACAGTAGATCCATGTGATAAAAGGCAGCCCTCAACATTAAACAGAGAGGAGTGGGGGGAGAGAAAGGGAGAGAGAAGGGAAATCGTATGGAAATGGTAGGAGACCCTCAATGTTACACAAAATTACATATAAGAGGTTGTGAGGGGAAAGGGCGGGGGAACAAGGGAGAGAATTGAACAACAGCAGATGAGGTAGAGAGGGAAGATGGGAGGGGAGGGGGGATAGTAGGGGATACGAAAGGTAGCAGAATACAACAGTCACTAATATGCCATTATGTAAAAATGTGAATGTGTAACCGATGTGATTCTGCAATTTGTATTTGGGGTAAAAATGGGAATTCATAACCCACTTGAGTCAAATGTATGAAAGATGATATGTCATGAGCTTTGTAATGTTTTGAACAACCAATAAAAAAAATTAAAAAAAAATAAAAGGCAGCCCTCCATATTGTGTGTGTGTGTGCGTGCGTGTGTGTGTTTAGTGGTGGTGTTTCATCATTTCTCTTTCTTCTTCTTTTGAGCCAAAGAGTCACTGCCTGTCCCTAGAAAGTGATTCTAGTCTCAAGACCCAGTCAGTCTTCCGTTCCCTTTTCTGTTCATGTCCACATCCACATTATACCCTTGATATGCATACAAACTCAGTTCAGAATTCCTGCATTTGGCTCTCACAGCCTGTGCTTAGAGCCTGTACGTCCACTGTAGGTGCACTTGCCAGAGCTCTGAAGGAATCATTGTAGAAATTTTAAGGAAAAAAATGCTATATTTTTAGAGAAAAGCAATATTTGGAAAAGATTTTAATAGGAGCACAGTGACTTGGACATAAGATGTTCAATGACAATTTGACAAATGAAGAATGAATGAATGGTAAGCTTCCAAGAATGCTTGGAAATAATGAAGAGGTTTTACATGAGGCAAGGTGGGGTCCTAGATGAAAGATGGCCCCTTTTCCTCACTTTCATGATGACAGATATCTGTGTGATTTTAGACCAACTCAGACAGGAAAGCCTGCTGCCTGGTTACCTGGGAGTGGAGAGAAGAACTGTCAGCTCTTGGGGTGTGCCACCTCAAGAATGTGCATGGATCACTAGATAAAAGCTTTTCTTGGTGGCAAAAGATATGTAAAAGGAACAAAACCTGTCCTATCATCAACAATGCTTAGTTTTTGTTTGATTATAGTGCCTGTTGTATTATTTTACTCGTCCTTCAAGGACTATTTTTGCATGCTCATTTCTCCCAAGCTCTAGAGATATTGCTGTAAACAAATTACTCCCCTTTTCCCAACTCTGCTTCTTGACTTATCAGTTTTCACTGTTCTAGAGCATAACTCTAATTATTTTATATATGCTCTTGTGTTGCTTGATCCTTGTACAAGTCCAGGAGAAAACAGAAGGCCATTAAATGTTCAATAATATGAAGGGCACATGCAGCTGGTCAGTGGTAGAGTCGGGTCCTATTTTATGATGGTAAACACTATACCTGGTTTCTACAAGTTGGTTTCATTTTCCTTTCTAAAGGTTCTTGCAGTCTCATGCTTATCAATAGGGGTGGCAACTTTTAGCTGAGTTATCTTCATCCAGAGGACTTTGAACACCCAGTGTATATTCACTAATTAATTTGCCAATTTTCCACTGAGAGCTGGTAACCACACAGGAAAGCAAACTATCTTCCTCCTTATACTATATTAGGACTCAGCCTAGTCAATTCCTCACATAAAACAAGTACTGTCCTCAAACAGGGAGGGAGGGAGGGAGGGAGGGAGAGAGAGAGAGAGAGAGAGAGAGAGAGACTAGATCCTTAATTGAATGTTACAAATAATACAGAGTACAGAAAAACTAAGAAACAGGCTCACAGTCAGATGTAAGCTTTAAGCTTTAATGTCAAGTTGGTACCAACTCTTATCAATTTGTGATTTGGAAAAAGTCAGGAATATATTTCTGAGCCTCAGTTTCTACATCTTTAAAATGGGAATCATGATATATGCTTCATAGCTTGGTGGGAAAATTATTTAAATGTCAGCTCCATGAAAGAAAGACATCATCTGTCTTGTTCAACACAAAATTCTGAAAGTATCAGAGCAAAATAAATATTTGTTGAGAGAAGGACCCATTATAATGGATCAAGGTGCCTGGCATATCTCCAATGTCTCATAATATAGACTAAGTTAATTTCTTCCCTTTCTGCTTTCTCTTTCCTTTATTAAGAGGGTTGGGTTCCAGAGTATGTGTAAAGATAAATGATTGATAGATATAATTTGCAAGGAGGGAAAAAATTTTATAGACCTATATAACAGAAAAGTCCTTTACAGACATGAGGAGGGTTATAAAGAGGTCTGAGTTACTCTGGATTAACTGTATAGTACACATTTATCTGTCAATCAGCCCCATCATAACTGTGAAGGAATGACACACTGTCAGAGAGGATCTGCAGCCTGGGAGCCCTGGCTGAGACTATCCTCCTCTTCCCTGGAATGAAAACTTCTCTGCACAATGGCAGGCTCTCCAGGCCCTTCAGGGCTCTCAGGGAAAGTGCTTAAACCCAAAATGCCATCTGTGATCTGTTTTCCATCGCAGAGGAAAAGTGCTTGATGTTAGAGGTTTAGCTCCATGGGAAACTACTAGGGCAAATTGAATTTTTGAAAATTAAATACAATTTAAAATGCATTAAAGCTATTTAAAGAAATCTTTCGTTTTTTGTTATGTGAGCAATCTTTCTGGAAAGGGAAAAGCAAAGAAATCCTTGCTGTATCTTTTGTACACATCTGGATTCACACAAATAGATCTTTCTCAAAATGAGGTGTGGGGGGCCTGAATTGAAAAGGGGGAAGGCCTGAACCTCTTCCTGGGATGTCCTCAGGGGACTCTGCCTTCTTGTGGGATCTCCTCATGATACAGAGGAAGAGACAGCAGGCTGCTCCAAGCAGAGGGGACCTAGTTTGAGAAGAGTCATTGTAAACTGACTATTGAAACTATGACACTGAACCTTATGGAAGACAGGATCCTGGGAGTACCACAGGAAAGGGAAGCCAGGAAACTCTTCTCAGCTTTGAAAAGTGCTCAAGGGATGTGTGCATAGTACCAGAAACAGAAGCTTTGTGGGAAGACAGATATTGGTATTTACTAGCCACATGAGCTTGGTCAAGTTATTTAATATTTGAGCTTCAGTTTCTTCATCAGTACAATGGAATATTATATCACCTCCTTATATAAGAATTATTGTGAAAATTAAGAGAGCTAACACAATTAAATATCTAAGTCCAGCATCCTACTCTAAAATTAGTTGTATTGTTATTATCAATACTGCTTATTTAGACAAAAAATAAAAACACACACACAGAATATTGTAAGGTCTTTTATGTGTCCTATAACACTTTCATGACACATCAAGGGCAGTGTGTAATTGGCCCCTTTCTTTCCATTCCAAAATATAGTATTCTACATAAACCAGGACTACTCTTTCCTGAATCAGCTGCTGGGCCTTGGTCTCTTTCACATTGTCAATACACACCTGTGTGTGTCATTCATTCAAATTATTTTCCCAATCAAATGACAATTGAATAAACTGATTTCACCTAACATCAGTCCTTCCAGTTGACATAGTATGGCTCAGTGTAGCACTTGAAAACTGACTTCAGTTCTAGAACCAAGTGCTGTTCAGTACTGTATCTAAGGTAGCAATGTGCCCAAGCAAAGGATTAGCCCTAATTAGATGTGGGCTATAAATATTATACAAGGGCCCTGGTACTTCTGCCTGGTTTAAGTTACGTTGATTTCCAATCATGCATTTTATCTTTTGGCATGCACACATAGGTGCCCAATAAATGTTACCTTTGGTAATAATAAAACAAAAGCCAAACTTTCAAAAGCTGAACTGTCCAAAAGCCCATTGTCTGCATTCTTGGCAGCAGCCAGAGAGCCAGTTTTCCCAAGTCAGCAGCCTCTGAGGAGGCTGGCGACGGGCCAATTCCCAGGGTTGGCGCATTCCTGGGGCCTGGCAAGAGGCCACTGGGACCCTGTTTCCTCTTTCCTTCTCTTTATGTTGTGGAAAAATTTTTCCACTTCGACCCCTCCAAGTCTTTCCCCGTCGAAGCAAAGGGAGGGAGTAAGATGGGAAATATTCCCCGGTGCCTTCCCCCAAACCCATCTCCCACTGCTCTGAGTTGGCAAAGCTCAAAGCATTTGGAGGAATAACGAGAACAAAGGAGGGCTCCACAGCCCTGTCCCTCAAACCCATTCCACAGGGCCTGGGGCAAAAAGACCCAGCAGGACCTTGTCATAGGAAGTCATTGTACATTTGCTTAGAAGACTAGGGGCATTTCTGGGAGCCTTTGGAATAAAATTACCTTTATAAATTATAAATAGACATTGGCTGGGTTTCAGGGGTGGGGCAGAAGGCCAAAAGTTCCAGAAAAATATAATGCTCCACATAAGAAGGCATACAGCTCATTAATGGGGCACTACAGAGCAATTGGACTAAGAAGAAAGGAATCCCAGGCTCGGTCTGATACAACCTATAGTATTAAATGCCCTGGCGAACATGGCTGGCTGATAACATCACTGATATGCTGTTGTTTTAACACCATATATGTACGTATGAAAGTCGAACCATTTTCCAAGAAGTTTTCTGAATGCCTCCTTCCACATGCAGACAAAGAAAACCGCCATCTGGAGAGGCCACGTCAGCTGGCTCTGCATATTTTCAGTATAGAGAAGACTACACACCAAGCACTGTGCTGTGTGCTGTATTTGTGCTAAAGACTTCTTTCCTTTAATTCTCCCAACAGCTCTTTGAGGAAGATACTATCATCCCTGATTATGGATGAGAATGGAGGCGCAGAGAAAGTAGGTTACATGGCCAAGCTCACATAGGAGTACTTAGCAGGTTAGAATTCACATCCAATGCAGGCTAATTCCCTAGCCAACCTATATTCTTCCCGCTACATTTCAGGGTATCCCGTTCGTTTATACCCTTTAAAATGAATGCTTTGCACACAGTAAACAGTTAGTACAACTTTCTTCTAAGGCTGCTGCTGCTTAATTATGATGAGCTAAAATTCACCACTCCCATAATATTTCAACATTTTTCATTTGCATAGGGTCCTACAGTTTCAGAACAATTCCTTGATATTATTTCACTTGGATATTATATGACCCCCTTATATAAGAGTTGTTGTCCTCAGCAGTGGACAAAGAAGTCTGGGGAGTTTAAGAAGCTAATCTGCTCAAGAGTTCAGTTCAGGTTACAGCTAAGGATTTAGAATTCTAACAATGTTAGATTTAGAATTCTAACAAACCCTCTAGATCACCCTCCTCATAGACCAGCAGCACACAACAGGTACACAGGCCCATACCAAGCATTTTTATTCTTGAAGAAAAGATCATGCGACTAATTAGGTGTGTGGAACTTATATTCTGAAGGTGTTCCATCATATTGTCTAGGACAAGTCCAAGGGAATGGACTAGAAAACAATGCATAGAAACTTACTTCAAATAATACATTAAACATGGACTAATCTGATGAAGGTCAGTGTTTTCTCAGTACAGAATTATGAAAAGGGAGGTGGTTGTATATATTATTATATAGGATGAACGTGCGGGATACATCCTGTTGATCCTTCTAAATCCGCCCTCTACCCTTTTCCATCCTGCTCCAGGGCACTGCATGGGCCCCTTTGTCTCTAATTCCTGACTAGTCTCAGCCAATGAGGCACCCACAGGGGACTAGAGCACAGGAAGAGACGATGGAATGAATTTGTCTTGATTCTCTGCTGCTGGGAACACTGTTGGCCATAACCCTCCACCTAAGAGGGCATTTCCTGCCAGGTGACTGTCACCTTACAACCACATTGTTCCATAGGCACTTCCTAGATTTAGGGGTAATGGCTCCACACTTTTTAGCCCCAGGGACTGCACTATTTTCTTGAGTCCCCTACATCCTGCCACCCCGTTGTAAAGAGACTCTTTATTCCCATTACCTGGGAATAAAGGGTTCCATCTGTTCCCTTCCAGGACCTCAACTGATATAGCAAGTAAGGAATATCTATGTTGTTGACACATGGTCTTGTAGATAGAACTGTGGAAAGTCACTTAGGTCCTCCTAAGAGAATGAGTGATATATCCACTTTAGACCTATTTCCCCAACCCTCTCTCTGACACTTGTTGCTGCACCTCACCAATTAGGAATTAAGACAGATATTCTGTCCCAAGGGCTTATTAAAGTTGACCCAGAAGTTTCCCAAATAGCTCCTGATTACCCAAAAGGGATTTCAAATTGCTCCCCCCTATACCCAGAAGGCTAGCTGGAATGTCACCCACTGAGGAGAGGATGACAGAACTAGCCTCATTCCAGTCCACCTAGTTGGTGCCCATAAGAACTTTGCTCTCATCACTGTGCCCACCCATGCTGGACTACTGCCAGTCCCCACAGCTACTCCATCTCCAAAGATGGCGGGCCCCTGATAACAGCTCCTCCTTGCAAAAAGTCCTTGAGCTCACTTATCTGCCAGATCTGACAAATGGATCCCAGAATTTACCCGACAAAAACATCCATGTGCATGAAAGCAATCAATGAACTAACTGCATCAGGAAACCTACAAAGCTGAAGACAACCGCTTAATACTAAGACCCAAAAAGGTGCCGAAAGACAGAAGGCAAGCAAACCTCAGAGGCATCTTCAGAAATGGACAATTATGATCCATTAAGCCTAGTTAGGGAACTGAAATTTACGAGGAGGAAACATCTGGAACTGCCTGGAATGTAAAGGATCCAGGGAAAAAAAAAAAAAACAACTGCTGTTTGGGCTTGTAGAGAGCATCCCAGACAAATGGGATTGCACGTTGGAAGAGAATTGCGAAATGTGTAGACAAAAGGGACAGAGCCCAGGCTGTGCATCTGGTGCTAAGTGAAGCCGTTCTAATACAACGGCTCCCGGACTTGCTCTTGAAATATTAATTGAAATTGGGATGGAGATGAGGGCAATGGAAATGACAGCAGAAAGATCATAAATATTGGCTTGGCTGAGTCAAGGCAGAGCAACAGGAAGTCATGAAAAGTGCTGCCTCACTCGTGGCCATGACCCCTAGGGATGCTTAATATATATTAATTGATAATAACCAACCAATAGTCCAGGGTGTTAAATTTGGCAGGACAGTTAGGCTGCAGAAATCAAAATGATGTAGCTGTGTGATGTCTTGTGCCTTGTAGCAGGACATATGGGTAAGAGAATGCTAACAGTAGAGTGACAAAGGGTGGCTGGAGGGGACAAAAGCAAAGCTGGGATGATATCATAGGATTATAGTGGAACTTGCTTAGGGTCTTGGCAATTTCTCAAGTATAAGCCAGGCACCTGGTTTTCTCAATATTTTTTTTTTCCTACATGGAACTTGGGTACATCATAGATTAAATTGGGACTAACATTCTAAAGGGAGTATGACAGTCTTCCTCCTTGGGGTAAGCCCTCCCTATCAATACTGCCAAAAGGGAAACTTATTCTAAATCCTCTCAATTTTTTTTTGTTTGTAGCACAGGTTTTTTTTTTTTTCTTGTACCACTGTATACCCCAGATATTAGTATGATTTATGTATAGGCAACCAGATTTTTTTTTAAAGCTTTGTAAAGCAGAAATCATGCTTTGCATTTCTTAGCACTAATTTCACAGAGTTGCTAACCCTGTAGGTGCTCAATTCCTGGGCTGATTGATGAGAGGAACTCGAAGAAGGAAAAACAGGCACACAGAAAGCAAACCCAGAAGCCTATTAGTTTGAAGACCAGCTTCTAAGAAGATCGATGGGGGCTCTACCTGTTGTTATGGACAAAGCACTAGAGAGTCCGCCGTGGAAACAATCCTAGACTGCCAAAGGATGATGCAGAAAACTCAGTTGCCATGGAAACTCATGATCTGATGATTCCCATTATTGAAAGATGATGAGACACCAACAGAATGACAAGCAGATCTCAGAATCCTAAGAAAGCATGGAACATGCCAAGTAAATATCTCTGCTCGTTTGTACTTATTTGTAATGTAGAAGCAACATCGTTTTTCTCATCTGTCAATAACACAGCATTTGCAAATGGTTTACAAAATGTGACCAGTTCATCCAGGTATGGTGGTGCATGCCTGTAATCCCAGGGGCTCTGGAGGTTGAGACAGGAGAATTGGGAGTTCAAAGCCAGCCTCAGAAAAATGTGACCAGTTCTTAGTTTGGTTTACTGATCTCAGACACCCCAAGGATGCACATAACTACATCTGATGCTGGCAGACAACACTCACTGCTTCAGCTGAGTAGAGGTAATAGAGGCTGGGGCTACCTGAGCTCCTACTTCTGAGCCTAGCAAAGAATGTAAATCCGTGGGCAGGTGCAAAAGGAAACACTAAAAGAATGTGAAGCCACAAAATCATTCTTGGTTCACAGATATCCTTGAGAATCTGATAGCTATAGCATGGTTCCCCAGAAAAATGCACAAATGTACCTAACATGAAGTCTAATAGAAAATATTCTGGAGAATTCAAAACCTTGGAGTCTTTTAACAAATTTACCCCTGTCAAGCATCCTGGTACTCAAGATGGTGAAGGATATTAAGTTAAGAGTCTCTTATGTAAAACTAAAACCATTACACACACGTTAGAATCATCCTTGGGCAAGATTGAAAAGCAATGCAACATCTCCCCTCTCCAACTTTCACAAACAGCACTCAGTACCTCTCCATATAGGTCCCCCTTATCCCACATCCAGGATCCCCTACAAAGAGGTACTTAGCTCATGAACAACTACTCATTGATAAGTTCATTCACTTGTTCGTTTCACTGAGCGTTTTCTATGTGTCAGACTTTAGGTATATACACATCAAGATGGCATGGCCCATAGCTTTGGGGAGGTTATAGTTTAGTTATGGATTTGTCTCCCAAGGGACATGTGGCTATATCTGGAGACAGTTTGAGTTGTCATAACTGAAAGAGGGATGTGACTGGCATCAAATAGGTAGAAACCATGTTTCCTGTAAAACATTCTACAATGCAAGGGCAACTTCAAGACGAAGAATTTTAGGTCCAAAATGTCAATACTATCCAGATTTAAGAAACTCTGAATGTGACCATGGGATAAATGCAGTTACAAAGACCAGCTCAGAAAAGGATGTTTTCATGGGAACTTTAGAAGTTGTGGTTACTATGTCAGTCTACCTTATTATCAATGATAAGAATAAAGAAAGAAGGAAGGAAGAGTTAGAGTGAGCATAAACCACAGTGAAGGAAAATCCTCCATTGGACAACACCAGAGGAGGCACAAATTACCAGTGATGGGCACACAATAGCTTATGGGAAATTCTGTTAGTTCTCCACCTACCTCCATCTGTCAGCAGCCCAGACTAAAGAATATGCAACCATTTAACAGGATCATCACTCAAGATAGAACCCCTGTTGCATTCTAGAGGCAGCTACATGTTGAATGTGGCTCATCACTTTCCATCTTCACCTTACTCTGCTCCCATTCTTGTCCATAATCCCACCTTGTACATGTACATATCACACTCAGTCCTTACCAAGTAAAAACATATATTTTTCTATAGTTGGAGTTGTTTCAAAAACTTGGTTATTCAGAAAAATCCCTAGATCAGAAAGCATGTCTACCCCCATGTTTGAACACTCAACATTTCTTTTTCCTTCTAATTCTTGCCCCTTCAATTACTCCCCTTTCACAATTGTTCCGTTGAAATCAAGCCTATCCCCCGTATCAGTGGCCATAGGTTTAGCAGATGTGCTAATAGCCATGGAAACCTCTAAGCCATTTGCGGCAGCTGGGATTCTTTAAAATTGGGAAGCACCTTGGAGGAGCTCATGTCCAAAATGTGTATTCTGCAAGAGTATAGTCTAGAGGGATCCAGATTCAAGGTGAATTGTCTATCACTCGCCGGTTTAATGGCCTTAAGAAGTTGAGTGAAATGCTAAACTATCGATTTCTCATCTGGAAAATAGGGATAATTAGAGTTCTTACCTTAAAGGGTTGTTGCAACATTTTTTTTAAGTTTCCATATAAAGCACAAAAGAAAGTGCTTGGCAAGTATTAATCCTCAATAAATAAATTTCAGCTATTATTACTGAAGGAGGGAGGCCATTCTGATCTAGACTCCATGCATGATTCACTAGCTGGGCATGCACACCTGTCTGCTAAAGTGGCTTTGATGTTAGACTCTGTCAGCCCTCACTGCAGATATGTCCTGTGTCCTTTAGTTGGACCTCTTGTTCTGCTGTCCTTCTTCTGGTCCTCCTCCACTTAGACTCTGCCTCTAGCACCAGTGTCGATGCAAATCTCCAACCGCCCTCTCAGCACTCTCTTTCTTGGGTTCTGATCCCCTCCTAATCTTCAAGAGCTTCCTCAAGACTCCAAGAACTAGCTCTTGTGGATAGTAGCCTCCTGGCCCAGCCTCTCCCAACTTCTTCTAGCCCACATGTGCCTGTATTTATCCACATCACCCAGATATCCTGCACTGCTGAGAGACAGGTAGGTAGGGTACTTCCCCAGCATTTTGGGCCCCACCAGAAGGTTACTAGCCCATTCCAAAGCTGGACTATTCTCCCCCTGTTGCTTATTCCTGAGAATGTTCTCAGCCAGATCTCAGACATCAACATACCTTTTGACAACTAGCTCTAGGCCATGGTTACTGTCTTCTTAGTATAGCTAGGAGACAGTTGAGAATATAGTTCTACTAGGGGCATGAGGCAATTGGGTGAATAAAAAGCTCCTGCTCATTTCTTCTCTGACCCTCCCCTACTCACTGCTCATTTGGGAAATCTCAAAGCAATCTGGATGTCAGAGAAGAAAGGTCAGGCTTCCTTAAGGACAAGTTGGCATTTTCCAAATGGCAGAGGCACTGCGTAAACAGTTTTTATATTCTTTCATCAGTAGAAGTGTTCAAGGGAACTCCAACTGGAGTAGGTAGGAGCCTTCAATAGAAGCCAGGTATTTTCAGCTCTGTACAGCATCCCCACAGTGAGGGGAAGTCCTATGGGACATCTTGAGAGTCAAGAAAACTTCAGTCATGCCTGAAAGCACTGCAAACTGGAGACTTTTGTTCTTAGTACAATCTTGTAGCACATACTGATATTTTGATCAGTATATCAAAATATATATTTTATGCCACCATGATCCTCAAAGATTTTAATGGCACTGAAAAGTTCCTATCACCTAGTGACATCAGAGCCATTCTACTGTCCCAGTGCAATACAATACTCATATGTGTACAGTGATGCTGGCATGAACAGACCCACTATGCTGCCAATCACATAAAAAAGTACAGTACATAAAATTATTTATAGCACATAATACTTGAAAGTAATAATTGATGACTATTATGGTTTTTGTATTTACTATTCCATATTTTTAATCCTTATTTTTAGAATGCACTCCTTCTAAGAAAACGTAAACCAGTATTCTGTGTTATATCATCAGCAGCATTACACACACCCTATATACTGCGTTTCTTAATTATACCAAGTGGTCATGTCCAAAGATGGACCTGCGCCATCTAGGTTGGTGTAGGTACTCTCTATGAGGTTTGCACAATGATGAAACTACCCAGCATATCCCCAGAACCCACCCACACCATCAAGTGACAAATACTATAATTAGAGCTCCCTAGCTGCAGTAACATCAGTAACATTCCAATTTTGCATTTAGAAAAAGTCTCAGTGACTTTGAACATACTCTGTCGATATTCTCTAAATATTTTGAATATATTTTCTAAAATATTTTCCTGGCACCCTGCTTCTTGCCACTTGGGCATTTGTTCCTTTGCATACTAGCCTGACTCTACTCTTCTGCCTGCCTCCAGAGATCGCATACTCTAATGGTGAAAACAGGAAAGAACACATGAACCCAGATTTTCAAATATTTAATTTTTCTTTTGCATGCAGATATCCTTTAGAATCCAGCCAGTTTTCTGTCCTTATAAATAAAGTTTTATTGGAACACTGCTACACCCATTTACTCGGTTATGGTTGGTGGTGGCTTCTCTGCTGCAAAGCAGCAGTGGGTAGTTGCAGCTATTCATCTGGCCTGTAAAATCTGAAGTATTTACTCTCTGAACCTTATAGCAAGAGTTTTCTAATCCCTCCTTTAGAATTATTTTTAGTCCTTACACAGGGGAGGAAATAACTACAGATAAAGAAGCACAGATTTAAATTTGATGTATGGAAGAAGTTTTCCCTGAGAGAAAACAAAACAAAACAAAACAAATAATGACAGAGGTTGTCACCAGAAGTATAGGACAGTGTCCTTGGGTTTCCCCTTCCTTCATTACTCTTCCAGTCTTCAATGACTAAATTCTTTTTATTACTTCAATTCATGACTCTAACACCAGCTCCTCCATGGTATTTTCTCACATCCTCCCAAAGTGATCTCAGCTCCTGTTCCTATAGCACCACATGTTTATCTCCATGTCGTGTTATTTTACTTTTCTTGCTTATTAGGTTAGCTGCCACAGAAAACTATGAGCACTTGCTGTATCAGCCAGAGGTGGCATGCTCCAATCATTCAAAGAAGGGGAAGATTTACTAAAGATTGTCAGGGCTGTGGAAAGCCAACAAGAGATGAACTGGCAGCATCCAAAGGCCATTCCCATGAAGAAGTCTGAATGGGGTATGGGGACTGAGAAGATGACAGAACACAGAGAGCTGTGGTTATAACTATAACTGGAGTGTGAGAAAGGATTGCCCAACCAAAGCTACAACCTGAGACAGAGGAGTCCAGCCACTGCAATGCATGAGGAGGCAGGGAGAGAGCAGGAGAGCAAACACCTCCACCTGCTAGATCCTCCCTCTGGACACACTCTAACAAGATGCCAGAAGCAAGGGAGCCTCCTACCAAGGTTCGTGAGGTAGCAAAGGATGAAGAGTACATTGAGAGGGAGAAACAGAAGTTCTCCAGCACATTCCCATAGCAGGTTCTCAATGATGCTGCTGGACCCACTTAGTTATGATGCAGTGGAAGGGCCTGATTACTGTAATGATTTGGATGCAAATCGTTAAGAGGCCAGAGGATGAAATGGAGGATTTACATAAACCCATTTCTGCCCCATGCATCTATCAAAACTGTACTGCTGTCAGAACTGAGGATCTAGTACAGTCCACATTTCATCTCCCTTTGGTGGAATAGGAAAGAAAGAATATACCAAGAAGGAATCCATCCGAGGAACTGTTACTCTCATCTGTACCTAAAAGCAAAAAAGTACTTTTCCCCAAATTAAAGGAGAATGTTTGCTATTGAAATGTGAGCTGGAAAAAAAAATCACTCAGTCCCCAGCCTTCTCATCAGTTAAATGCTATCCCAGCTACAAGTGTCAAACAGCTCTACATGAAGCCAGGGAATGTGTTTTGCAAATAAAAAAGCACAGTGTGAACTGCTGACTTTTTTGATCAAAAAGCATCCTGAGGAGGGCTGAACAGTTTTGAGTCAAGAAGAAGCTTCGATTTCTGGGGTGATTTCTATTGTTATCAGAGAGAAAATCCTACTGACCACGAATATAAGACTACTTGACTCCTGCCTGCTGGTGGAGGAAACCTGTGGTCACTTGCCTTTCTGAGTTTCACCCCCCTCCCCCGCTCCCCCTT